>NC_133129.1:15427219-15698961 GCF_048418815.1 Hemitrygon akajei | reverse complement strand
AAAACCATAAAGGAAAACAGCAGAAATGGATGTTGAGGGATTTCTGTTAAGTCCAGACCCTGTGGACTTATGGAAAGCTAAAAAGAATGAGTTGTGGGAAATTGTTAATGCATTGCAACTGAAGGCACAGACAAGTATGACGAAGGTGGAACTCCAAATGATAATAGTGGAGCACTATATTTCTACAAAGCATTTTAGTGAGAAGGAGGTAGAAATGTTTCCTCCAGAGGTCCAGATACGTCTGGAATAGATGAGGATAGAGAGAATTAAGTTAAAGGCGGAAGAAGCACAGAGACAGAGAGAGGAAAGGGAAAGACAGAGACAATTTGAGAAACAGATGTGGCAGCTGGAAGGTCCAGTATTGGACACTGATGATTTATATTGCTTGAAAGAGCTGTTTGTAGTTGAAGAATTTAAGCAGGGTGTTCCCGATGATATAAGAGCATTCCAAGATGAAAAGGATGCCGCTACCTTGAGGAGTCTGCTGGGTTAGCAGATGAAGTTGTTTTAACCCGCAAGGTTGAGTTTATTCCGGATGGGAATTACCCAGAGAGTATCAGGGGAACTTGGAATTTGAAACTGAGAGTGGTATTGAAAGCCTAGAAGAGGCAGATGTCCCATTTGCCTGTGTTCTGGTTGTTGAAGTACCTGTGGATTCACAGGGTACTGAGCCTTGTGTTGAGACTCAGTTATGGTCTGAGGTGTCTGATTTGGTTGAAAGGAATGTAGTCCTTTTGGGTCACATGGACCTGGTTCAGTGAGTAAGGGGTTAACCCTGGCACCAGTGAAAATTGAGGATTCTCAGTCACTTGTGTTAGAAGGTGTTCTAAAAGTTCGTGATGAGATGAAAGCTGGTGATGTGAATTTTATGGACAATAGTGAGAAAGGGGCTGTTGTTCAAGGTGACAATGTAGAGCAAAAGATTGTTTTGGTTTTGGGTTTCAGAGACCACCTGTCCAGGTTACTATGGGGACGAATCGAAGAAAAGGTCGCAAAAGCGGAATTGATGGACTGTTTGGGAACTTTCAGAATGTAAACATGGTCTTTCTAAGCTTAATGATAGTGCTGAGTTTGGTAAATATTAAATTGACACCTAGTCAGTGTGCAATTGATTTAGCAGGACAGCTTACCAGTAAGCCTTTAAGTGCTGAGGACCCACCCATAGGTTTAGAAGTTTATTCGGCTTGCACAGTAACCAGAAGAATGGCGGAAGAGGCTGCTGAGGCGGACGTAGATTTAACTGAGATGTTTTTACTGTCCCTGTATCAGAAGGGGTTAGAGGACAGTGAAGATGAGGAGATAAAGGGGGACGAGACGGATTTACCCTTATCGAGGAAAGGATTTGTGAAGGGAACAGAGGAAAGATGAGGAACTTGTGGCTTTGAAGGAGACAGCACTCTCAGAGGAGGGAATTAAAAAGGAACCAGTGGGATTCTACATTAAAGAGGGAATATTAATGAGAAAGTGGAGACCGGCTACAGTGCCTGCAGATGAGGATTGGGCGATTGTATACCAGGTGCTAGTTCCGAAGGTCTATCGGGACGAAATTTTGAACCTGGCCCACAAGATACCCCTAGGTCAGGGGTGTCAAACTCATTTTAGGTCACAGGCCGGATTGAGCAAAATGCAGCTTCATGCGGGCCGAATCAGTCGGACGCATGCGAACGCAGCTTTCGTTGCATCCGTTTTTTCAGCCTGCTCTCATGTGTCTCAGTCTCTGCTATAACTACAAAGTGTTTCACTTTACAAATTCCGTTTCTTATGAAGAAAGACTGCTGAGCAAGACTGCCGAATAAACACTAAAAACCCTGAAACCTGGTACCTGAATAAACTCAGCATTAGCCATATCATACGCCATAGGCGCTTCGACTACTGGGGCCAGCTTTAATAGTAATTAGATATTATCTCGCGGGCCAAAGATAATTCCACCGCGGGCCGGATTTGGCCCGCGGGCCTTGATTTTGACATATATGCCCTAGGTGGACATTTTGGAGTAAGGAAAACGGTAGATAGGGTTATGAGAGAATTCTACTAGCCAAATATGAGGAAGGACATTATTGATTATTGTAAGAGGTGTCACATGTGTCCAGGTGGTAGGAAGGCCGAATCAGGTCATTCCTAAGGCACCCCTTCCGCCGGTACCCACCTTCAGGGAGCCTTTCTCCCTAGTCATCATAGATTGTGTGGGTCCGTTGCCTAAGACCGCGGCTGGGCGTCAGTATGTACTGACTATTATGTGTGCTGCCTCTAGATTCCCGGAAGCTGTAGCTTTGGGGAGCATCAAAGCTCACGCGGTGGTAAAGGCACTTGTTAAATTTATCACTGTGGTAGGGTTGCCTAAAGAGATTCAGTCCGATCAGGGGAGTACATTCACGTCCCACACATTCCAACGGATGACGTCTGAGATGGGAGTTAAACATATCTTGTCCTCTGCATACCACCCTGAGTCCCAATGGGGCATTGGAGCCATTTCATTCGACTCTGAAAAACATGATAAAAACCAGGAGAATATCAGAAACTGGGATGATGAATTGCCCCTCTTGCTGTTCGCAGTGAGGGACACGGTTCAGGGGTCGCTGGGGTTCAGCCCATTCGAGCTTGTTTTCGGTCAGTGGCCCAAGGGACCTCTGACCTTACTTAAAGAGAAATGGTCTAACCCGACAGTGCATGTCAATGTGATTGACTATGTTTTGAAATTCTGTGAGAGGCTTAACAAGATATGTGACCTTGCAAAGAAAAGCCTCCAAGACTCCGAAGTCAAAATGAAGCAGTGGTATGACAAACGAGCACGAGAACAGGTGTTTCAGATTGGTGATAAGGTCTTGGTGTTATTCCCCTTGGTGACCAACCCCCTGCAGGCGAGATTCCTAGGTCCATACAAGATAATTAAGATGACAGATTCTTTGAATTATGTTATTGAAACCCCTAATCAGTGCAAACCAACTCAATTGGTCCATATCAATATGTAGAAATCTTATCATGATCCTAAACCCGCCCGCCCCAGTTAGTGCTGTCACGAAAACAAACGAGGCTGGAGAGACTGCTAATGCAGGACAAGAGCATTTTGAAAAGATAAATATAGTGTCCACCAGACTAGAAAACTCTGTTGTTTTGACCAACTTTGCTGATAAGGTCTGTCATTTGAAGTCTGAACAAAGGGAACAGCTGATAACACTAATTAACCAGCATACCGATTTATGTCCAGATGTACCTCGGAGATGTACGGTCACAGTACATGATGTTGTTGTTAATGCAGCCCAGCCTATTAAGCAACACCCCTATAGGATGACTTTAGAAAAGAGCAAGCTAGTGGAAAAAGAAATTGAACATATGCTAGCTGCTGGTATTATCAGGCGATCTTCCTCAGACTGGGCATCTCCATGTGTGGTTGTCCCGAAGCCTAATGGTAGTGTAAGGTTTTGTACAGATTACAGGAAAGTAAATGCCATCACAAAGGCTGATGCTTATCCTATCCCAAGGGTGGATGATTGCATTGATAGAGTGGGAAAGGCTAGGGACATCACGAATATTGACTTACTAAAAGGGTATTGGTGTGTTCCTTTAACTGATGGGGCTCAAGAAATTTCAGCATTTGTCACACCATCAGGGTTCTATGAGTATAATGTCTTGCCTTTTGGAATGAAAAACGCTCCAAGAACATTTCAAAGGATGACTGACTCAGTGATTAAAGGGTTAAAGAACACAGGGGCTTATATTGACGATTTAGTGGTCTGGAGTGATACGTGGGACGAGCACATTGTGGCTGTGGAGGAACTGTTTAAACGGCTGTCTGAAGCCAAGCTCACAGTGAACCTCGCCAAAAGTGAGTTCAGCTACGCTACGGTCACATACCTGGGGTATGTGGTAGGTCAGGGGCAGCTGGCTCCTGTGCAGGCTAAAGCGCAGGCTATTTCGGAAGTTCCCATCCCGACTGATAAGAGGGCACTGAGAAGGTTTCTGGGAATGGTGGGGTACTATCGGAAGTTTTGTAAAAACTTTGCAGACATTGCCCTCCCTCTTACAAGGCTCTTGCAAAAGAATGAAAAATTTGTGTGGAGTGACCCTTGTCAGCAAGCCTTTGAGAGGCTGAAAACTATTTTGTGCTACCATCCTGTGTTAAAAGCTCCTGACTTTTCGAAACCCTTCTCCCTAGCAATGGATGCTCGTGACGAGGGTGCAGGGGCAGTGTCGCTGCAGAAAGACGAGGACGAAATTGAACACCCAGTGGCTTATTTCTCTAGGAAGTTCAATGTGCACCAGAGAAATTATTCCACTGTAGAAAAAGAATTACTGTCACTTATTCTGGCATTACAGCATTTTGAGGTTTACATTTGTCTGGCACAGAAGCCATTAATAGCTTATACTGATCACAAACCATTGGTGTTTTTGACTAACATGAAGGATAAGAATAGATGACTACTAAGTTGGAGTCTGATGTTACAAGAATTTGATATAAAGATACAACATGTAAAGGGGACTGATAATGTAATTACTGATTGTTTATCGAAGTGTTAGATTTGAAATTATATCTGTGTTACTCTGTTGGTTAATGACTACTTCTGTATTCTATTAGACTTTGTAATGTGCCTTACTATTGAACTTTTCCCCCAGTAAAAATTATTTTAAGGGTGGGGGTGTGATGTGTGATGAGCAAACCAGGCGGAGATGGGGTCCAGAGCTGACCCCCCTGTGAACTATGCTGCTAACGAGAGCAAGAGAAGAAGAGGGGGGAGGCATCCTACTGCACATGCTGATAATGAGAAAGAGAGAGAGAGAGAGAGAGAGAGAGAGAGAGAGAGAGAGAGAGAGAGAGAGAGAGAGAGAGAGAGAGAGAGAGAGAGAGAGAGAGAGAGAGAGAGAGAGAGAGAGAGAGAGAGAGAGAGAGAGAGAGAGAGAACGATTTAGTATTATGGCTTCTTCGATAATTGTTTACTTTTGATCCAAGGACACTTTTGTCTGCTTGTGTAGATTCCTGCTGAGACAGCGAGGCGGTGCCAGGTGATGGACATGATGGATGGCTGGTATCCCAGCGGGGGAGTTAAAAGGCAGGTCTGCTGAGACACTGGCAGACACGCCACGGGACGCTGAAAGAGTGTTGTGCACCCACAGGAAGGTGGGGGCTTGGAGGATTGATTCGGAGGAATTGATCAGAGGCTCACAGTGTGTGAAGGCAGGCCGGTGGGGGCTTGTGTGTGTGTCCACCCTCGCCTGGGTGACAGGCTCACCACTGAAGAACGGTCTGGCCAGGAACGGAGGGGTCACAGTCAGTGACCACAACAGGACAAGAAGACAACGGAAGGTTTGCCTGTTACAACTGCGTTCTCTCTCTCCCTCTCTCTCTCTCTCTCTACAACAGCAACTACCTCGACTTAAACTGAACTAAACTGAACTGTACTCTGCATCATCATAAGACTATTCATTTACCCCTAGACTTCGATAGAGCTTGGTTTTGATTCCTATTTCCACACTTCTGTATATATCATTGCTAACCTGTTTTATATGTATATTTGCATTTTATAGTACTGTATTACTTAGTTTATTAATAAACACTTTTAGTTACAGTACGACCAGACTCCAACGTATTATTCCATTTCTGCTGGTTTGGTAACCCGGTCATGGGGTACGTGACACATGAAAGTAATTGGGTTTTATCTATGTTGATCTTGTATCCTGATAATTGGCCATATTGTTCAAAGGATTGCATCAATTTAGGTAAAGAGTATGTTGGTTGCCCTAGGTAGATCAAAATGTCATCCGCATAACAAGCCAATTTATGCTTTGTCCCTTCAATAGTAATTCCCCCGATATCTTCATTTTGTCAGATGTATTGAGCTAATGGTTCCAGATATAATGCGAAGAGTAGCAGTGACAATGCACAACCCTGTCTCGTGCCCTGTTCTAGGGTAAAACTATTAGATAAATATCCATTGATTTTAATCCTAGCAGTAGGATTGTCATACAGTGCCTGTATAGTTTTAATAATTGTGTCATGTAGACCAAATCTATGTAAAACTCTATAAAGAAAATTCCAATTAACTGAATCAAATGCCTTTTCAGTGCCCATGCTTATCACTATTGGTTCAATTTCATTTTTTTATATGAGCAATTATCCATTTTAATGTGGACGGAGGTATTTTCAAAAACGCTTGGTGTGGACGCCAATCGTTACGCAAAACCGACATTTTCAAAATTATCCGGTCTAGTGTGGACGTAGACTCATATAGAGGTGTGTATGATGATGAGGGTTACAGATAGGGTGAATGTTGACACTGGAAGCATGACGGCACTTGTGGGATACCCCCAGCTCTTCCTCAGACTTGACGCAACTCGTGCATTTCACTATACATGTGACAAATAAAGTTAATCTTTATTTTTATAAAAATCTTCTTGATAGACCAAGACATATCAGTGCTGTGAAATGAGCTTGCTTAAGTCCATAAGCCTTGTTTGGTGTTTGTTCTCTGACTCTTTGTTTACCCAGGCCTTTCAAACAGAGAGAGAGCTTCCAAATTCACCTGCCGGCTCCTGCTCTAGCCCTGGGGTAAGTTAACATTGCAACTGGCCAGTTCAATCCTGTTTACCTTATGGTTAGAGTAATTGTATAAAGATTGGGGTGAAAGGTTAATTGAGTATGCAGAGTCTGCTATTGCAAGGAGAAAGGGGCAGCTCTTGGCAAAATTCCTGACAGCCACACCTCCACAGTGACTTATGAGGGTAGGTTGAGCGAGTGAAGGTTTTTCTCTTTAGAGTGAAAGAGAATGATTGGACTTAAACACAAGAGATTCTGCAGGTGCCAGAAATCCAGAGCAACACACACAAATGCTGGGGGCACTCAGCAGGCCAGGATAAGATGGTGGGGGTGGGGAGAAGGGGAAGGAAAAACTTCTTCAGCCTTATACCCTTTCCTTTTTCCAGCTATCACCTCCCAGCTTCTCACTTCAACCCCCTCCTCCATCCACCCATCTTCACCTATCACCTCCCAGCGTCTCACTTCAACCCCCTCCTCCATCCACCCATCTTCACCTATCACCTCCCAGCGTCTCACTTCAACCCCCTCCTCCATCCACCCGTCTTCACCTATCACCTCCCAGCTTCTCACTTCAACCCCCTCCTCCATCCACCCGTCTTCACCTATCCCCTCCCAGCTTCTCACTTCAACCCCCTCCTCCATCCACCCATCCTCACCTATCACCTCCCAGCTTCTCACTTCAACCCCCTCCTCCATCCACCCGTCTTCACCTATCACCTCCCAGCTCACTTCAACCCCCTCCTCCATCCACCCGTCTTCACCTATCCCCTCCCAGCTTCTCACTTCAACCCCCTCCTCCATCCACCCATCTTCACCTATCACCTCCCAGCGTCTCACTTCAACCCCCTCCTCCATCCACCCGTCTTCACCTATCACCTCCCAGCTTCTCACTTCAACCCCCTCCTCCATCCACCCGTCTTCACCTATCCCCTCCCAGCTTCTCACTTCAACCCCCTCCTCCATCCACCCATCCTCACCTATCACCTCCCAGCTTCTCACTTCAACCCCCTCCTCCATCCACCCGTCTTCACCTATCACCTCCCAGCTCACTTCAACCCCCTCCTCCATCCACCCGTCTTCACCTATCCCCTCCCAGCTTCTCACTTCAACCCCCTCCTCCATCCACCCGTCTTCACCTATCACCTCCCAGCTCACTTCAACCCCCTCCTCCATCCACCCGTCTTCACCTATCCCCTCCCAGCTTCTCACTTCAACCCCCTCCTCCATCCACCCGTCTTCACCTATCACCTCCCAGCTTCTCACTTCAACCCCCTCCTCCATCCACCCGTCTTCACCTATCACCTCCCAGCTCACTTCAACCCCCTCCTCCATCCACCCATCCTCACCTATCACCTCCCAGCTTCTCACTTCAACCCCCTCCTCCATCCACCCGTCTTCACCTATCACCTCCCAGCTTCTCACTTCAACCCCCTCCTCCATCCACCCGTCTTCACCTATCACCTCCCAGCTTCTCACTTCAACCCCCTCCTCCATCCACCCGTCTTCACCTATCCCCTCCCAGCTTCTCACTTCAACCCCCTCCTCCATCCACCCGTCTTCACCTATCACCTCCCAGCTTCTCACTTCAACCCCCTCCTCCATCCACCCGTCTTCACCTATCCCCTCCCAGCTTCTCACTTCAACCCCCTCCTCCATCCACCCGTCTTCACCTATCACCTCCCAGCTTCTCACTTCAACCCCCTCCTCCATCCACCCGTCTTCACCTATCACCTCCCAGCTTCTCACTTCAACCCCCTCCTCCATCCACCCGTCTTCACCTATCCCCTCCCAGCTTCTCACTTCAACCCCCTCCTCCATCCACCCGTCTTCACCTATCACCTCCCAGCTTCTCACTTCAACCCCACTCCATCCACCCATCTTCACCTATCACCTCCCAGCTTCTCACTTCAACCCCCTCCTCCATCCACCCGTCTTCACCTATCACCTCCCAGCTTCTCACTTCAACCCCCTCCTCCATCCACCCGTCTTCACCTATCACCTCCCAGCTTCTCACTTCAACACCCTCCTCCATCCACCCATCTTCACCTATCACCTCCCAGCTTCTCACTTCAACCCCCTCCTCCATCCACCCGTCTTCACCTATCACCTCCCAGCTTCTCACTTCAACCCCCTCCTCCATCCACCCGTCTTCACCTATCACCTCCCAGCTTCTCACTTCAACCCCCTCCTCCATCCACCCATCTTCACCTATCACCTCCCAGCTCACTTCAACCCCCTCCTCCATCCACCCGTCTTCACCTATCATCTCCCAGCTTCTCACTTCAACCCCCTCCTCCATTCACCCGTCTTCACCTATCCCCTCCCAGCGTCTCACTTCAACCCCCTCCTCCATCCACCCGTCTTCACCTATCACCTCCCAGCTTCTCACTTCAACCCCTCCTCCATCCACCCGTCTTCACCTATCACCTCCCAGCTTCTCACTTCAACCCCCTCCTCCATCCACCCGTCTTCACCTATCCCCTCCCAGCTTCTCACTTCAACCCCCTCCTCCATCCACCCGTCTTCACCTATCACCTCCCAGCTTCTCACTTCAACCCCCTCCTCCATCCACCCGTCTTCACCTATCACCTCCCAGCTTCTCACTTCAACCCCCTCCTCCATCCACCCATCTTAACCTATCACCTCCCAGCTTCTCACTTCAACCCCCTCCTCCATCCACCCGTCTTAACCTATCACCTCCCAGCTTCTCACTTCAACCCCCTCCTCCATCCACCCGTCTTCACCTATCACCTCCCAGCTTCTCACTTCAACCCCCTCCTCCATCCACCCGTCTTCACCTATCACCTCCCAGCTCACTTCAACCCCCTCCTCCATCCACCCATCCTCACCTATCACCTCCCAGCTTCTCACTTCAACCCCCTCCTCCATCCACCCGTCTTCACCTATCACCTCCCAGCTTCTCACTTCAAACCCCTCCTCCATCCACCCGTCTTCACCTATCACCTCCCAGCTTCTCACTTCAACCCCCTCCTCCATCCACCCGTCTTCACCTATCACCTCCCAGCTTCTCACTTCAACCCCCTCCTCCATCCACCCGTCTTCACCTATCACCTCCCAGCTTCTCACTTCAACCCCCCCACTCCATCCACCCGTCTTCACCTATCACCTCCCAGCTTCTCACTTCAACCCCCTCCTCCATCCACCCGTCTTCACCTATCACCTCCCAGCTTCTCACTTCAACCCCCTCCTCCATCCACCCGTCTTCACCTATCACCTCCCAGCTTCTCACTTCAACCCCCTCCTCCATCCACCCGTCTTCACCTATCCCCTCCCAGCTTCTCACTTCAACCCCCTCCTCCATCCACCCGTCTTCACCTATCCCCTCCCAGCTTCTCACTTCAACCCCCTCCTCCATCCACCCGTCTTCACCTATCACCTCCCAGCTTCTCACTTCAACCCCCTCCTCCATCCACCCGTCTTCACCTATCACCTCCCAGCTTCTCACTTCAACCCCCTCCTCCATCCACCCGTCTTCACCTATCCCCTCCCAGCTTCTCACTTCAACCCCCTCCTCCATCCACCCGTCTTCACCTATCACCTCCCAGCTTCTCACTTCAACCCCACTCCATCCACCCGTCTTCACCTATCACCTCCCAGCTTCTCACTTCAACACCCTCCTCCATCCACCCATCTTCACCTATCACCTCCCAGCTTCTCACTTCAACCCCCTCCTCCATCCACCCGTCTTCACCTATCATCTCCCAGCTTCTCACTTCAACCCCCTCCTCCATTCACCCGTCTTCACCTATCCCCTCCCAGCGTCTCACTTCAACCCCCTCCTCCATCCACCCGTCTTCACCTATCACCTCCCAGCTTCTCACTTCAACCCCCTCCTCCATCCACCCGTCTTCACCTATCACCTCCCAGCTTCTCACTTCAACCCCCTCCTCCATCCACCCGTCTTCACCTATCCCCTCCCAGCTTCTCACTTCAACCCCCTCCTCCATCCACCCGTCTTCACCTATCACCTCCCAGCTTCTCACTTCAACCCCCCCACTCCATCCACCCGTCTTCACCTATCACCTCCCAGCTTCTCACTTCAACCCCCTCCTCCATCCACCCGTCTTCACCTATCACCTCCCAGCTTCTCACTTCAACCCCCTCCTCCATCCACCCGTCTTCACCTATCACCTCCCAGCTTCTCACTTCAACCCCCTCCTCCATCCACCCGTCTTCACCTATCACCTCCCAGCTTCTCACTTCAACCCCCTCCTCCATCCACCCGTCTTCACCTATCCCCTCCCAGCTTCTCACTTCAACCCCCTCCTCCATCCACCCGTCTTCACCTATCCCCTCCCAGCTTCTCACTTCAACCCCCTCCTCCATCCACCCGTCTTCACCTATCACCTCCCAGCTTCTCACTTCAACCCCCTCCTCCATCCACCCGTCTTCACCTATCACCTCCCAGCTTCTCACTTCAACCCCCTCCTCCATCCACCCGTCTTCACCTATCACCTCCCAGCTTCTCACTTCAACCCCCTCCACCATCCACTCGTCTTCACCTATCACCTCCCAGCTTCTCACTTCAACACCCTCCTCCATCCACCCATCTTCACCTATCACCTCCCAGCTTCTCACTTCAACCCCCTCCTCCATCCACCCGTCTTCACCTATCACCTCCCAGCTTCTCACTTCAACCCCCTCCACCATCCACTCGTCTTCACCTATCACCTCCCAGCTTCTCACTTCAACACCCTCCTCCATCCACCCATCTTCACCTATCACCTCCCAGCTTCTCACTTCAACCCCACTCCATCCACCCGTCTTCACCTATCACCTCCCAGCTTCTCACTTCAACACCCTCCTCCATCCACCCATCTTCACCTATCACCTCCCAGCTTCTCACTTCAACCCCCTCCTCCATCCACCCGTCTTCACCTATCATCTCCCAGCTTCTCACTTCAACCCCCTCCTCCATTCACCCGTCTTCACCTATCCCCTCCCAGCGTCTCACTTCAACCCCCTCCTCCATCCACCCGTCTTCACCTATCACCTCCCAGCTTCTCACTTCAACCCCCTCCTCCATCCACGGGTCTTCACCTATCACCTCCCAGCTTCTCACTTCAACCCCCTCCTCCATCCACCCGTCTTCACCTATCCCCTCCCAGCTTCTCACTTCAACCCCCTCCTCCATCCACCCGTCTTCACCTATCACCTCCCAGCTTCTCACTTCAACCCCCTCCTCCATCCACCCGTCTTCACCTATCACCTCCCAGCTTCTCACTTCAACCCCCTCCTCCATCCACCCATCTTAACCTATCACCTCCCAGCTTCTCACTTCAACCCCCTCCTCCATCCACCCGTCTTAACCTATCACCTCCCAGCTTCTCACTTCAACCCCCTCCTCCATCCACCCGTCTTCACCTATCACCTCCCAGCTTCTCACTTCAACCCCCTCCTCCATCCACCCGTCTTCACCTATCACCTCCCAGCTCACTTCAACCCCCTCCTCCATCCACCCATCCTCACCTATCACCTCCCAGCTTCTCACTTCAACCCCCTCCTCCATCCACCCGTCTTCACCTATCACCTCCCAGCTCACTTCAACCCCCTCCTCCATCCACCCATCCTCACCTATCACCTCCCAGCTTCTCACTTCAACCCCCTCCTCCATCCACCCGTCTTCACCTATCACCTCCCAGCTTCTCACTTCAACCCCCTCCTCCATCCACCCGTCTTCACCTATCACCTCCCAGCTTCTCACTTCAACCCCCTCCTCCATCCACCCGTCTTCACCTATCACCTCCCAGCTTCTCACTTCAACCCCCTCCTCCATCCACCCGTCTTCACCTATCACCTCCCAGCTTCTCACTTCAACCCCCCCACTCCATCCACCCGTCTTCACCTATCACCTCCCAGCTTCTCACTTCAACCCCCTCCTCCATCCACCCGTCTTCACCTATCACCTCCCAGCTTCTCACTTCAACCCCCTCCTCCATCCACCCGTCTTCACCTATCACCTCCCAGCTTCTCACTTCAACCCCCTCCTCCATCCACCCGTCTTCACCTATCCCCTCCCAGCTTCTCACTTCAACCCCCTCCTCCATCCACCCGTCTTCACCTATCCCCTCCCAGCTTCTCACTTCAACCCCCTCCTCCATCCACCCGTCTTCACCTATCACCTCCCAGCTTCTCACTTCAACCCCCTCCTCCATCCACCCGTCTTCACCTATCACCTCCCAGCTTCTCACTTCAACCCCCTCCTCCATCCACCCGTCTTCACCTATCCCCTCCCAGCTTCTCACTTCAACCCCCTCCTCCATCCACCCGTCTTCACCTATCACCTCCCAGCTTCTCACTTCAACCCCACTCCATCCACCCGTCTTCACCTATCACCTCCCAGCTTCTCACTTCAACACCCTCCTCCATCCACCCATCTTCACCTATCACCTCCCAGCTTCTCACTTCAACCCCCTCCTCCATCCACCCGTCTTCACCTATCATCTCCCAGCTTCTCACTTCAACCCCCTCCTCCATTCACCCGTCTTCACCTATCCCCTCCCAGCGTCTCACTTCAACCCCCTCCTCCATCCACCCGTCTTCACCTATCACCTCCCAGCTTCTCACTTCAACCCCCTCCTCCATCCACCCGTCTTCACCTATCCCCTCCCAGCTTCTCACTTCAACCCGCTCCTCCATCCACCCGTCTTCACCTATCACCTCCCAGCTTCTCACTTCAACCCCCTCCTCCATCCACCCGTCTTCACCTATCACCTCCCAGCTTCTCACTTCAACCCCCTCCTCCATCCACCCATCTTAACCTATCACCTCCCAGCTTCTCACTTCAACCCCCTCCTCCATCCACCCGTCTTCACCTATCACCTCCCAGCTTCTCACTTCAACCCCCTCCTCCATCCACCCGTCTTCACCTATCACCTCCCAGCTTCTCACTTCAACCCCCTCCTCCATCCACCCATCTTAACCTATCACCTCCCAGCTTCTCACTTCAACCCCCTCCTCCATCCACCCGTCTTAACCTATCACCTCCCAGCTTCTCACTTCAACCCCCTCCTCCATCCACCCATCTTCACCTATCACCTCCCAGCTTCTCACTTCAACCCCCTCCTCCATCCACCCGTCTTCACCTATCACCTCCCAGCTCACTTCAACCCCCTCCTCCATCCACCCATCCTCACCTATCACCTCCCAGCTTCTCACTTCAACCCCCTCCTCCATCCACCCGTCTTCACCTATCACCTCCCAGCTTCTCACTTCAACCCCCTCCTCCATCCACCCGTCTTCACCTATCACCTCCCAGCTCACTTCAACCCCCTCCTCCATCCACCCATCCTCACCTATCACCTCCCAGCTTCTCACTTCAACCCCCTCCTCCATCCACCCGTCTTCACCTATCACCTCCCAGCTCACTTCAACCCCCTCCTCCATCCACCCATCCTCACCTATCACCTCCCAGCTTCTCACTTCAACCCCCTCCTCCATCCACCCGTCTTCACCTATCACCTCCCAGCTTCTCACTTCAACCCCCTCCTCCATCCACCCATCTTCACCTATCACCTCCCAGCTTCTCACTTCAACCCCCCCACTCCATCCACCCGTCTTCACCTATCACCTCCCAGCTTCTCACTTCAACCCCCTCCTCCATCCACCCGTCTTCACCTATCACCTCCTAGCTTCTCACTTCAACCCCCTCCTCCATCCACCCGTCTTCACCTATCACCTCCCAGCTTCTCACTTCAACCCCCTCCTCCATCCACCCGTCTTCACCTATCACCTCCCAGCTTCTCACTTCAACCCCCTCCTCCATCCACCCGTCTTCACCTATCACCTCCCAGCTTCTCACTTCAACCCCCCCACTCCATCCACCCGTCTTCACCTATCACCTCCCAGCTTCTCACTTCAACCCCCTCCTCCATCCACCCGTCTTCACCTATCACCTCCCAGCTTCTCACTTCAACCCCCTCCTCCATCCACCCGTCTTCACCTATCACCTCCCAGCTTCTCACTTCAACCCCCTCCTCCATCCACCCGTCTTCACCTATCCCCTCCCAGCTTCTCACTTCAACCCCCTCCTCCATCCACCCGTCTTCACCTATCCCCTCCCAGCTTCTCACTTCAACCCCCTCCTCCATTCACCCGTCTTCACCTATCACCTCCCAGCTTCTCACTTCAACCCCCTCCTCCATCCACCCGTCTTCACCTATCACCTCCCAGCTTCTCACTTCAACCCCCTCCTCCATCCACCCGTCTTCACCTATCCCCTCCCAGCTTCTCACTTCAGCCCCCTCCTCCATCCACCCGTCTTCACCTATCACCTCCCAGCTTCTCACTTCAACCCCCTCCTCCATCCACCCGTCTTCACCTATCACCTCCCAGCTTCTCACTTCAACCCCCTCCTCCATCCACCCGTCTTCACCTATCCCCTCCCAGCTTCTCACTTCAACCCCCTCCTCCATCCACCCGTCTTCACCTATCACCTCCCAGCTTCTCACTTCAACCCCACTCCATCCACCCGTCTTCACCTATCACCTCCCAGCTTCTCACTTCAACACCCTCCTCCATCCACCCATCTTCACCTATCACCTCCCAGCTTCTCACTTCAACCCCCTCCTCCATCCACCCGTCTTCACCTATCATCTCCCAGCTTCTCACTTCAACCCCCTCCTCCATTCACCCGTCTTCACCTATCCCCTCCCAGCGTCTCACTTCAACCCCCTCCTCCATCCACCCGTCTTCACCTATCACCTCCCAGCTTCTCACTTCAACCCCCTCCTCCATCCACCCGTCTTCACCTATCACCTCCCAGCTTCTCACTTCAACCCCCTCCTCCATCCACCCGTCTTCACCTATCCCCTCCCAGCTTCTCACTTCAACCCCCTCCTCCATCCACCCGTCTTCACCTATCACCTCCCAGCTTCTCACTTCAACCCCCTCCTCCATCCACCCGTCTTCACCTATCACCTCCCAGCTTCTCACTTCAACCCCCTCCTCCATCCACCCATCTTAACCTATCACCTCCCAGCTTCTCACTTCAACCCCCTCCTCCATCCACCCGTCTTAACCTATCACCTCCCAGCTTCTCACTTCAACCCCCTCCTCCATCCACCCGTCTTCACCTATCACCTCCCAGCTTCTCACTTCAACCCCCTCCTCCATCCACCCGTCTTCACCTATCACCTCCCAGCTCACTTCAACCCCCTCCTCCATCCACCCATCCTCACCTATCACCTCCCAGCTTCTCACTTCAACCCCCTCCTCCATCCACCCGTCTTCACCTATCACCTCCCAGCTCACTTCAACCCCCTCCTCCATCCACCCATCCTCACCTATCACCTCCCAGCTTCTCACTTCAACCCCCTCCTCCATCCACCCGTCTTCACCTATCACCTCCCAGCTTCTCACTTCAACCCCCTCCTCCATCCACCCGTCTTCACCTATCACCTCCCAGCTTCTCACTTCAACCCCCTCCTCCATCCACCCGTCTTCACCTATCACCTCCCAGCTTCTCACTTCAACCCCCTCCTCCATCCACCCGTCTTCACCTATCACCTCCCAGCTTCTCACTTCAACCCCCCCACTCCATCCACCCGTCTTCACCTATCACCTCCCAGCTTCTCACTTCAACCCCCTCCTCCATCCACCCGTCTTCACCTATCACCTCCCAGCTTCTCACTTCAACCCCCTCCTCCATCCACCCGTCTTCACCTATCACCTCCCAGCTTCTCACTTCAACCCCCTCCTCCATCCACCCGTCTTCACCTATCCCCTCCCAGCTTCTCACTTCAACCCCCTCCTCCATCCACCCGTCTTCACCTATCCCCTCCCAGCTTCTCACTTCAACCCCCTCCTCCATCCACCCGTCTTCACCTATCACCTCCCAGCTTCTCACTTCAACCCCCTCCTCTATCCACCCGTCTTCACCTATCACCTCCCAGCTTCTCACTTCAACCCCCTCCTCCATCCACCCGTCTTCACCTATCACCTCCCAGCTTCTCACTTCAACCCCCTCCTCCATCCACCCGTCTTCACCTATCCCCTCCCAGCTTCTCACTTCAACCCCCTCCTCCATCCACCCGTCTTCACCTATCACCTCCCAGCTTCTCACTTCAACCCCACTCCATCCACCCGTCTTCACCTATCACCTCCCAGCTTCTCACTTCAACACCCTCCTCCATCCACCCATCTTCACCTATCACCTCCCAGCTTCTCACTTCAACCCCCTCCTCCATCCACCCGTCTTCACCTATCATCTCCCAGCTTCTCACTTCAACCCCCTCCTCCATTCACCCGTCTTCACCTATCCCCTCCCAGCGTCTCACTTCAACCCCCTCCTCCATCCACCCGTCTTCACCTATCACCTCCCAGCTTCTCACTTCAACCCCCTCCTCCATCCACCCGTCTTCACCTATCACCTCCCAGCTTCTCACTTCAACCCCCTCCTCCATCCACCCGTCTTCACCTATCCCCTCCCAGCTTCTCACTTCAACCCCCTCCTCCATCCACCCGTCTTCACCTATCACCTCCCAGCTTCTCACTTCAACCCCCTCCTCCATCCACCCGTCTTCACCTATCCCCTCCCAGCTTCTCACTTCAACCCCCTCCTCCATCCACCCGTCTTCACCTATCACCTCCCAGCTTCTCACTTCAACCCCCTCCTCCATCCACCCGTCTTCACCTATCACCTCCCAGCTTCTCACTTCAACCCCCTCCTCCATCCACCCGTCTTCACCTATCCCCTCCCAGCTTCTCACTTCAACCCCCTCCTCCATCCACCCGTTTTCACCTATCCCCTCCCAGCTTCTCACTTCAACCCCCTCCTCCATCCACCCGTCTTCACCTATCACCTCCCAGCTTCTCACTTCAACCCCCTCCTCCATCCACCCGTCTTCACCTATCACCTCCCAGCTTCTCACTTCAACCCCCTCCTCCATCCACCCGTCTTCACCTATCACCTCCCAGCTTCTCACTTCAACCCCCTCCTCCATCCACCCGTCTTCACCTATCAACTCCCAGCTTCTCACTTCAACCCCACTCCATCCACCCGTCTTCACCTATCACCTCCCAGCTTCTCACTTCAACACCCTCCTCCATCCACCCATCTTCACCTATCACCTCCCAGCTTCTCACTTTAACCCCCTCCTCCATCCACCCGTCTTCACCTATCATCTCCCAGCTTCTCACTTCAACCCCCTCCTCCATTCACCCGTCTTCACCTATCCCCTCCCAGCGTCTCACTTCAACCCCCTCCTCCATCCACCCGTCTTCACCTATCCCCTCCCAGCTTCTCACTTCAACCCCCTCCTCCATCCACCCGTCTTCACCTATCCCCTCCCAGCTTCTCACTTCAACCCCCTCCTCCATCCACCCGTCTTCACCTATCACCTCCCAGCTTCTCACTTCAACCCCCTCCTCCATCCACCCGTCTTCACCTATCACCTCCCAGCTTCTCACTTCAACCCCCTCCTCCATCCACCCGTCTTCACCTATCCCCTCCCAGCTTCTCACTTCAACCCCCTCCTCCATCCACCCGTCTTCACCTATCACCTCCCAGCTTCTCACTTCAACCCCACTCCATCCACCCGTCTTCACCTATCACCTCCCAGCTTCTCACTTCAACACCCTCCTCCATCCACCCATCTTCACCTATCACCTCCCAGCTTCTCACTTCAACCCCCTCCTCCATCCACCCGTCTTCACCTATCATCTCCCAGCTTCTCACTTCAACCCCCTCCTCCATTCACCCGTCTTCACCTATCCCCTCCCAGCGTCTCACTTCAACCCCCTCCTCCATCCACCCGTCTTCACCTATCACCTCCCAGCTTCTCACTTCAACCCCCTCCTCCATCCACCCGTCTTCACCTATCACCTCCCAGCTTCTCACTTCAACCCCCTCCTCCATCCACCCGTCTTCACCTATCCCCTCCCAGCTTCTCACTTCAACCCCCTCCTCCATCCACCCGTCTTCACCTATCACCTCCCAGCTTCTCACTTCAACCCCCTCCTCCATCCACCCGTCTTCACCTATCACCTCCCAGCTTCTCACTTCAACCCCCTCCTCCATCCACCCATCTTAACCTATCACCTCCCAGCTTCTCACTTCAACCCCCTCCTCCATCCACCCGTCTTAACCTATCACCTCCCAGCTTCTCACTTCAACCCCCTCCTCCATCCACCCGTCTTCACCTATCACCTCCCAGCTTCTCACTTCAACCCCCTCCTCCATCCACCCGTCTTCACCTATCACCTCCCAGCTCACTTCAACCCCCTCCTCCATCCACCCATCCTCACCTATCACCTCCCAGCTTCTCACTTCAACCCCCTCCTCCATCCACCCGTCTTCACCTATCACCTCCCAGCTCACTTCAACCCCCTCCTCCATCCACCCATCCTCACCTATCACCTCCCAGCTTCTCACTTCAACCCCCTCCTCCATCCACCCGTCTTCACCTATCACCTCCCAGCTTCTCACTTCAACCCCCTCCTCCATCCACCCGTCTTCACCTATCACCTCCCAGCTTCTCACTTCAACCCCCTCCTCCATCCACCCGTCTTCACCTATCACCTCCCAGCTTCTCACTTCAACCCCCTCCTCCATCCACCCGTCTTCACCTATCACCTCCCAGCTTCTCACTTCAACCCCCCCACTCCATCCACCCATCCTCACCTATCACCTCCCAGCTTCTCACTTCAACCCCCTCCTCCATCCACCCGTCTTCACCTATCACCTCCCAGCTTCTCACTTCAACCCCCTCCTCCATCCACCCGTCTTCACCTATCACCTCCCAGCTTCTCACTTCAACCCCCTCCTCCATCCACCCGTCTTCACCTATCACCTCCCAGCTTCTCACTTCAACCCCCTCCTCCATCCACCCGTCTTCACCTATCACCTCCCAGCTTCTCACTTCAACCCCCTCCTCCATCCACCCGTCTTCACCTATCACCTCCCAGCTTCTCACTTCAACCCCCTCCTCCATCCACCCGTCTTCACCTATCCCCTCCCAGCTTCTCACTTCAACCCCCTCCTCCATCCACCCGTCTTCACCTATCACCTCCCAGCTTCTCACTTCAACCCCACTCCATCCACCCGTCTTCACCTATCACCTCCCAGCTTCTCACTTCAACACCCTCCTCCATCCACCCATCTTCACCTATCACCTCCCAGCTTCTCACTTCAACCCCCTCCTCCATCCACCCGTCTTCACCTATCACCTCCCAGCTTCTCACTTCAACCCCCTCCTCCATCCACCCGTCTTCACCTATCACCTCCCAGCTTCTCACTTCAACCCCCTCCTCCATCCACCCGTCTTCACCTATCACCTCCCAGCTTCTCACTTCAACCCCCTCCTCCATCCACCCGTCTTCACCTATCACCTCCCAGCTTCTCACTTCAACCCCCCCACTCCATCCACCCGTCTTCACCTATCACCTCCCAGCTTCTCACTTCAACCCCCTCCTCCATCCACCCGTCTTCACCTATCACCTCCCAGCTTCTCACTTCAACCCCCTCCTCCATCCACCCGTCTTCACCTATCACCTCCCAGCTTCTCACTTCAACCCCCTCCTCCATCCACCCGTCTTCACCTATCCCCTCCCAGCTTCTCACTTCAACCCCCTCCTCCATCCACCCGTCTTCACCTATCCCCTCCCAGCTTCTCACTTCAACCCCCTCCTCCATCCACCCGTCTTCACCTATCACCTCCCAGCTTCTCACTTCAACCCCCTCCTCCATCCACCCGTCTTCACCTATCACCTCCCAGCTTCTCACTTCAACCCCCTCCTCCATCCACCCGTCTTCACCTATCCCCTCCCAGCTTCTCACTTCAACCCCCTCCTCCATCCACCCGTCTTCACCTATCACCTCCCAGCTTCTCACTTCAACCCCACTCCATCCACCCGTCTTCACCTATCACCTCCCAGCTTCTCACTTCAACACCCTCCTCCATCCACCCATCTTCACCTATCACCTCCCAGCTTCTCACTTCAACCCCCTCCTCCATCCACCCGTCTTCACCTATCATCTCCCAGCTTCTCACTTCAACCCCCTCCTCCATTCACCCGTCTTCACCTATCCCCTCCCAGCGTCTCACTTCAACCCCCTCCTCCATCCACCCGTCTTCACCTATCACCTCCCAGCTTCTCACTTCAACCCCCTCCTCCATCCACCCGTCTTCACCTATCACCTCCCAGCTTCTCACTTCAACCCCCTCCTCCATCCACCCGTCTTCACCTATCCCCTCCCAGCTTCTCACTTCAACCCCCTCCTCCATCCACCCGTCTTCACCTATCACCTCCCAGCTTCTCACTTCAACCCCCTCCTCCATCCACCCGTCTTCACCTATCACCTCCCAGCTTCTCACTTCAACCCCCTCCTCCATCCACCCATCTTAACCTATCACCTCCCAGCTTCTCACTTCAACCCCCTCCTCCATCCACCCGTCTTAACCTATCACCTCCCAGCTTCTCACTTCAACCCCCTCCTCCATCCACCCGTCTTCACCTATCACCTCCCAGCTTCTCACTTCAATCCCCTCCTCCATCCACCCGTCTTCACCTATCACCTCCCAGCTCACTTCAACCCCCTCCTCCATCCACCCATCCTCACCTATCACCTCCCAGCTTCTCACTTCAACCCCCTCCTCCATCCACCCGTCTTCACCTATCACCTCCCAGCTTCTCACTTCAACCCCCTCCTCCATCCACCCGTCTTCACCTATCACCTCCCAGCTTCTCACTTCAACCCCCTCCTCCATCCACCCGTCTTCACCTATCACCTCCCAGCTTCTCACTTCAACCCCCTCCTCCATCCACCCGTCTTCACCTATCACCTCCCAGCTTCTCACTTCAACCCCCCCACTCCATCCACCCGTCTTCACCTATCACCTCCCAGCTTCTCACTTCAACCCCCTCCTCCATCCACCCGTCTTCACCTATCACCTCCCAGCTTCTCACTTCAACCCCCTCCTCCATCCACCCGTCTTCACCTATCACCTCCCAGCTTCTCACTTCAACCCCCTCCTCCATCCACCCGTCTTCACCTATCACCTCCCAGCTTCTCACTTCAACCCCCTCCTCCATCCACCCGTCTTCACCTATCCCCTCCCAGCTTCTCACTTCAACCCCCTCCTCCATCCACCCATCTTCACCTATCACCTCCCAGCTCACTTCAACCCCCTCCTCCATCCACCCATCCTCACCTATCACCTCCCAGCTTCTCACTTCAACACCCTCCTCCATCCACCCATCTTCACCTATCACCTCCCAGCTTCTCACTTCAACCCCCTCCTCCATCCACCCATCTTCACCTATCACCTCCCAGCTTCTCACTTCAACCCCCTCCTCCATCCACCCATCTTCACCTATCACCTCCCAGCTTCTCACTTCAACCCCCTCCTCCATCCACCCATCTTCACCTATCACCTCCCAGCTCACTTCAACCCCCTCCTCCATCCACCCGTCTTCACCTATCACCTCCCAGCTTCTCACTTCAACCCCCTCCTCCATCCACCCGTCTTCACCTATCCCCTCCCAGCTTCTCACTTCAACCCCCTCCTCCATCCACCCGTCTTCACCTATCACCTCCCAGCTTCTCACTTCAACCCCCTCCTCCATCCACCCATCTTCACCTATCACCTCCCAGCTCACTTCAACCCCCTCCTCCATCCACCCATCCTCACCTATCACCTCCCAGCTTCTCACTTCAACACCCTCCTCCATCCACCCATCTTCACCTATCACCTCCCAGCTTCTCACTTCAACCCCCTCCTCCATCCACCCATCTTCACCTATCACCTCCCAGCTTCTCACTTCAACCCCCTCCTCCATCCACCCATCTTCACCTATCACCTCCCAGCTTCTCACTTCAACCCCCTGCTCCATCCACCCATCTTCACCTATCACCTCCCAGCTCACTTCAACCCCCTCCTCCATCCACCCGTCTTCACCTATCACCTCCCAGCTTCTCACTTCAACCCCCTCCTCCATCCACCCGTCTTCACCTATCCCCTCCCAGCTTCTCACTTCAACCCCCTCCTCCATCCACCCGTCTTCACCTATCACCTCCCAGCTTCTCACTTCAACCCCCTCCTCCATCCACCCGTCTTCACCTATCACCTCCCAGCTTCTCACTTCAACCCCCTCCTCCATCCACCCATCTTAACCTATCACCTCCCAGCTTCTCACTTCAACCCCCTCCACCATCCACCCGTCTTAACCTATCACCTCCCAGCTTCTCACTTCAACCCCCTCCTCCATCCACCCGTCTTCACCTATCACCTCCCAGCTTCTCACTTCAACCCCCTCCTCCATCCACCCGTCTTCACCTATCACCTCCCAGCTCACTTCAACCCCCTCCTCCATCCACCCATCCTCACCTATCACCTCCCAGCTTCTCACTTCAACCCCCTCCTCCATCCACCCGTCTTCACCTATCACCTCCCAGCTTCTCACTTCAACCCCCTCCTCCATCCACCCGTCTTCACCTATCACCTCCCAGCTTCTCACTTCAACCCCCTCCTCCATCCACCCGTCTTCACCTATCACCTCCCAGCTTCTCACTTCAACCCCCTCCTCCATCCACCCGTCTTCACCTATCACCTCCCAGCTTCTCACTTCAACCCCCCCACTCCATCCACCCGTCTTCACCTATCACCTCCCAGCTTCTCACTTCAACCCCCTCCTCCATCCACCCGTCTTCACCTATCACCTCCCAGCTTCTCACTTCAACCCCCTCCTCCATCCACCCGTCTTCACCTATCACCTCCCAGCTTCTCACTTCAACCCCCTCCTCCATCCACCCGTCTTCACCTATCCCCTCCCAGCTTCTCACTTCAACCCCCTCCTCCATCCACCCGTCTTCACCTATCACCTCCCAGCTTCTCACTTCAACCCCCTCCTCCATCCACCCGTCTTCACCTATCACCTCCCAGCTTCTCACTTCAACCCCACTCCATCCACCTGTCTTCACCTATCACCTCCCAGCTTCTCACTTCAACCCCCTCCTCCATCCACCCGTCTTCACCTATCACCTCCCAGCTCACTTCAACCCCCTCCTCCATCCACCCATCCTCACCTATCCCCTCCCAGCTTCTCACTTCAACCCCCTCCTCCATCCACCCATCTTCACCTATCACCTCCCAGCTCACTTCAACCCCCTCCTCCATCCACCCATCCTCACCTATCCCCTCCCAGCTTCTCACTTCAACCCCCTCCTCCATCCACCCATCTTCACCTATCACCTCCCAGCTCACTTCAACCCCCTCCTCCATCCACCCATCCTCACCTATCACCTCCCAGCTTCTCACTTCAACACCCTCCTCCATCCACCCATCTTCACCTATCACCTCCCAGCTTCTCACTTCAACCCCCTCCTCCATCCACCCATCTTCACCTATCACCTCCCAGCTTCTCACTTCAACCCCCTCCTCCATCCACCCATCTTCACCTATCACCTCCCAGCTTCTCACTTCAACCCCCTCCTCCATCCACCCATCTTCACCTATCACCTCCCAGCTCACTTCAACCCCCTCCTCCATCCACCCATCCTCACCTATCACCTCCCAGCTTCTCACTTCAACACCCTCCTCCATCCACCCATCTTCACCTATCACCTCCCAGCTTCTCACTTCAACCCCCTCCTCCATCCACCCATCTTCACCTATCACCTCCCAGCTCACTTCAACCCCCTCCTCCATCCACCCATCCTCACCTATCACCTCCCAGCTTCTCACTTCAACACCCTCCTCCATCCACCCATCTTCACCTATCACCTCCCAGCTTCTCACTTCAACACCCTCCTCCATCCACCCATCTTCACCTATCACCTCCCAGCTTCTCACTTCAACACCCTCCTCCATCCACCCATCTTCACCTATCACCTCCCAGCTTCTCACTTCAACCCCCTCCTCCATCCACCCGTCTTCACCTATCACCTCCCAGCTTCTCACTTCAACCCCCTCCTCCATCCACCCGTCTTCACCTATCACCTCCCAGCTTCTCACTTCAACCCCCTCCTCCATCCACCCATCTTCACCTATCACCTCCCAGCTCACTTCAACCCCTTCCTCCATCCACCTATCCTCACCTATCACCTCCCAGCTTCTCACTTCAACCCCTCCTCCATCCACCCGTCTTCACCTATCACCTCCCAGCTTCTCACTTCAACCCCCTCCTCCATCCACCCGTCTTCACCTATCACCTCCCAGCTTCTCAATTCTACCCCCTCCTCCATCCACCCGTCTTCACCTATCACCTCCCAGCTTCTCACTTCAACCCCCTCCTCCATCCACCCATCTTCACCTATCATCTCCCAGCTTCTCACTTCAACCCCCTCCTCCATCCACCCATCTTCACCTATCATCTCCCAGCTTCTCACTCCAACCCCCTCCTCCATCCACCCGTCTTCACCTATCACCTCCCAGCTTGTCCTCCTGCCTCTCCCCTACCTTCTTATTCAGTCCTGATGAAGGACCCCAAAACAACTCACTATAGGAAGGATGTGGAAGCATTGGAAAGGGTACAGAGGAGATTTACCAGGATGCTGCCTGGTTTAGAGAGTATGGATTATGATCAGAGATTAAGGAAGCTAGGGCTTTACTCTTTGGAGAGAAGGAGGATGAGAGGAGACATGATAGAGGTGTACAAGATATTAAGAGGAATAGACAGAGTGGACAGCCAGTGCCTCTTCACCAGGGCACCACTGCTCAGTACAAGAAGACATGGCTTTAAGGTAAGGGGTGGGAAGTTCAAGTGGGATATTAGCGGAATGTTTTTTACTCAGAGAATGGTTGGTGCGTGGAATGCCCTGCCTGAGTCAGTGGTGGAGGCAGATACACTAGTGAAATTTAAGTGACTACTAGACAGGTATACGGAGAAATTTAAGGTGGGGGTTTATAAGGGTGGCAGGGTTTAAGGGTCAGCACAATATTGTGGGCTGTACTATTCTAAAACATCAACTGTTTATTCCTTTCCATCCTTGCTGCCTGAGCTGCTGAGTTTCTTCAGCATTTTGTGTGTTAAAATCTTCAGTTCAGCCACATTTGGTGTGTCGTGCCTTGGCTTCTCAATCTACCTCACTATGATCTTGTTTGCCTGCGCTGCACTTGCTCTGTATATATTACACTTTATTCTGCAATGGTATTGCTTTACCTTATTCTAGCTCAGGGGTTCCCAGCCTGAGGTCCACGGGCCCCTTGCTTTGGTCCATGGCATAAAAGAGGTTGGGAACTCCTGTGCTGCCTCGATGCACTGTGCAATGTCTCTATGAACACTATGGAAGACAAGCTTTTCACTGTGACAATAACAAACCGATACCAAACTAAAATAACACCTCGGGATTGCTGCTGGATTTCTAATGGTTGACGATGAAGAGCTTCAGCCCACAAGACCATAAGGCAAAGGAGCAGATTCGGCCATTCAGCCCATCAAGTCTTCTATGCCATTCAATCAGGCCTGATTTGTTATCCCTTTCAACCCCATTCTCCTGCATTCTTTCCATAATGTTTCACACCTTTACTAATCATGAGCCTAACAATCTCCACCTTAAACATACACAATGATTTGGTCTCCACAGCCGACTGTAGCAATGAATTCCACAGATTTTTCACCCTCAAGCTAAAGAAATTCCTCCCCATTCCTGGTCTGAAGGGACATCCTTCTATTCTGAAGCCATTCCCTCTGACCCTAGACTCTCCTGCTATAGGAAACATCCTCTTCATGCCCACTCTATCAAGGCCTTTCAATATTCAGTAGTTTTCAAATAAGATCCCCCCTCATTCTTCCAAACAACCCGGGCTAATTTTCAGCACTTTACATGGAGGCTTGTACAGGTAGGATATATAGAGACCAACTTCAGTAATCTGGCTCCCTCATTTGGGCCAAACACAGCAACTATCTGGTGGGAAATCATGAAGACGAGAGATTCTGCAGATCACAAACAAGAGAACATCTGCAGATGCTGGAAGTCCATATGACACACACAAAAAGCTGGATGAACTCAACAGGCCAGGAAGCATCTATGGAAAAGAGTAGTCGATGTTTCGGGTCGAGGCCCCTTGGCAGGACTCTGCAGATACTGGAAATCCAGAGTAGCACACACAAAAATCTGGAGGAACTCAGCAGGTCAGAGAGCATGTATGGAGAGGATAAACAGTGAAAGGTGTGGGGTGAAACTCTTCATTAGAGCTGGAAAGGAAGAGGGAAAAGCCAGAATAAGAAAGTGGGGGAGGGAAGGGATAGGTGAGACCAGGTGAGGAGGAAGGTAGGGGGTGGGGAGGAGGGGGTATGAAGAGAGAAGCTGGGATGGACAGTTGGAAAAGGTAAAGGGCTGAAGAGAAAGGAATCTGATAGGAGAGGAGAGTGGACATGGGAGAAGGGGGTCAGATTGGGTAATGGAAAAGGAAAGAAGTGGGCCAGGAGCGGGAGAAGTTAACGAACATTAGAAAAGTCAGTGATCATGCTGTTAGATTTCGAGGCTACCCAGATGGAATATGAGGTGTTGCACCTCGAGTCTGAGAGTGGCTTCATCGTGGCAGTAGAGGAAGCCATATAACTATATAACAATAACAGCACGGAAACAGGGCATCTCAGCCCTTCTAGTCCGTGCCGAATGCTTACTCTCACCTAGTCCCACTGACCTGCACTCAGCCCATAACCCTCCATTCCTTTCCTGTCCATATACCTATCCAATTTTACTTTAAATGACAATACCGAACCTACCTCTACCACTTCTACTGAAAGCTTGTTCCACACAGCTACCACTCTCTGAGTAAAGAAATTCCCCCTCATGTTACGCTTAAACTTTTGCCCCTTAACTCTCAACTCATGTCCTCTTGTTTGAATCTCCCCTACTCTCAATGGAAAAAGCCTATCCACGTCAACTCTATCTATTCCCCTCATTATTTTAAATACCTCTATCAAGTCCCCCCTCAACTTTCTATGCTCCAAAGAATAAAGACCTAACTTGTTCAGCCTTTCCCTGTAACTTAGGTGCTGAAACCCAGGTAACATTCTAGTAAATCTTCTCTGTACTCTCTATTTTGTTGTCATCTTTCCTATAATTCAGTGACCAGAACTGTACACAATACTCCAAATTTAGCCTTACAATTTACAATTACAATTTAGCCTTGTACAATTTTAACATTACATTCCAACTCCTATACTCCTATCCATCAAATTCTCCAACTTCCGGTAATTCCCTCCCTCTCCCTTCCCCCATCCCACCTTCACTCTGTCTCCTCTTCTAGCTTCCTATCACCTCTCATGACTCTGCCTTCTTCTACTACCCATAGTGCTTTCACCTTAGATTCCTTCTTCACGTCTCCTGCCTATCCCCTCCCTGCTTCTCCTCCCCCACCCTTTGATCTTTCCTCTGATTGGTTTTCCACCCTCCCCCCACCTTCTTTATAGGGCCCCTGCCCCCTCCTTCTTTAGTCCTGACGAAGGACCTCGATCCGAAATGCTGACTGCTTCTTTCAACGGATGCTGCCCGACCTGCTGACTTCATCCAGCTTTTTTCTACATCCTATACCCAATGCTCTGATTTATAAAGGCCAACATACCAAAAGCTTTCTTCACCACCCTATCCACATGAGATTCCACCTTCAGGGAACTATGCACCATTATTCCTAGATCACTCTGTTCTACTGCATTCCTCAATGCCCTACCATTTACCATGTATGTCCTATTTCGATTAGTCCTACCAAAATGTAGCACCTCACACCTATCAGCATTAAACTTCATCTGCCATCGTTCAGCCCACTCTTCTAACTGGCCTAAATCTCTCTGCAAACTTTGAAAACCTACTTCATTATCCACAACGCCACCTACCTTAGTATCATCTGCATACTTACTAATCCAATTTTCCACCCCATCATCCAGATCATTAATGTATATGACAAACAACATTGGACCCAGTACAGATCCCTGAGGCACACCACTAGTCACCAGCCTCCAACCTGACAAACAGTTATCCACCACTACTCTCTGACATCTCCCATCCAGCCAGTGTTGAATCCATTTTACTACTTCAATATTAATACCTAACAATTGAACCTTCCTAACTAACCTTCCATGCGGAACCTTGTCAAAGGCCTTACTGAAGTCCATATAGACAACATCCACTGCTTTACCCTCGTCAACTTTCCTCGTAACCTCTTCAAAAAATTCAATAAGATTTGTCAAACATGACCTTCCACACACAAATCCATGTTGACTGCTCCTAATCAGACCCTGTCTATCCAGATAATTACATATACCATCTCCAAGAATACTTTCCATTAATTTACCCAGCAATGACGTCAAACTGACAGGCCTATAATTGCTAGGTTTACTCTTAGAACCCTTTTTAAACAATGGAACAACATGAGCAATAGGCCAATCCTCTGGCACCATCCCTGTTTCTAATGACATTTGAAATATTTCTGTCAGAGCCCCTGCTACTTCTACACTAACTTCCCTCAAGATCCCAGGGAATATCCTGTCAGGACATGGAGATTTATCCACTTTTATATTCCTTAAAAGCGCCAGTACTTCCTCCTCTTTAATCGTCATAGTTTCCATAACTACCTGACTTGTTTTCCTTACCTTACACAATTCAATATCCTTCTCCTTAGTGAATACCAAAGAAAAGAAATTGTTCAAAATCTCCCCCATCTCTTTCGGCTCCACACATAGCTGTCCACTCTGATTCTCTATGGGACCAATTTTATCCCTCACTATCCTTTTGCTATTAATATAACTGTAGAAACCCTTCGGATTTATTTTCACCTTACTTGCCAAAGCAACCTCATATCTTCTTTTATCTTTTCTAATTTCTTTCTTAAGATTCTTCTTACATTCTTTATATTCCTCGAGCACCTCATTTACTCCATGCTGCCTATATTTATTGTAGATCTCCCTCTTTTTCCGAACCAAGTTTCCAATATCCCGTGAAAACCATGGCGCTCTCAAACTATTAACCTTTCCTTTCAACCTAACAGGAACATAAAGATTCTGTACCCTCAAAATTTCACCTTTAAATGACTGCCATTACTCTATTACATCTTTCCCATAAAACAAATTGTCCCAATCCACTCCTTCTAAATCCTTTCACATCTCCTCAAAGTTAGCTTTTCTCCAATCAAAAATCTCAACCCTGGGTCCAGTCCTATCCTTCTCCATAATTATATTGAAACTAATGGCATTGTGATCACTGGACCCAAAGTGCTCCCCAACACATACCTCTGTCACCTGACCTATCTCATTCCCTAACAGGAGATCCAATACTGCCCCTTCTCTAGTTGGCACCTCTATGTATTGCTGCAAAAAACTATCCTGCACACATTTTACAAACTCCAAACCATCCATCCCTTTTACAGTATGGGCTTCAAAGTCTATATGTGGAAAATTTAAATCTCCCACAATCACAACCCTGTGCTTACTACAAATATCTGCTATCTCCTAGCAAATTTGCTCCTCCAATTCTCGCTCCCCATTAGGTGGTCTATAATACACCCCTATAAGTGTTACATCACCTTTCCCATTCCTCAATTCCACCCAAATAGTCTCCCTAGATGAGCCCTCTAATCTATCCTGCCAGAGCACCGCTGTAATATTTTCTCTGACAAGCAACGCAACACCTCCCCCTCTTGTCCCTCCAATTCTATCACACCTGAAGCAACGAAATCCAGGAATATTTAGTTGCCAATCACACCCCTCCTGCAACCATGTTTCACTAATAGCTACAACATCATATTTCCAGGTATCAATCCATGCTCTAAGCTCATCCACCTTTCTTACAATGCTCCTAGCATTAAAATAAATGCATTTAAGAAATTCTCCACCTCTTCCTCTCTGTTTATCTCTAACGGTACAAAGAACTTTACTGTCTTCCTATTCTTCCTTCCCCCATACATCTGTTCCTACACTCTGGTTCCCCTCCCCCCTCATATCTAGTTTAAATCCACTGGAGTCTCTCTAGCAAACCTACCTGTAAGAATATTTGTCCCCCTCCAGTTCAGATGTAAACTGTCCCGCCGGAACAGGTTCCACCTTCCCTGGAAAACTGCGCAATTATCTATAAATCTGAAGCCCTCCCTCCTGCACCAGGTCTTCAGCCACATGTTGATCTGCACTACCTTACTATTTCGAAACCCACTTGCACATGGCACTGGTAGCAATCCTGAGATTGCTATCCTGGAGGTCCTGTCCTTTAACTTGGCACCTAGCTCCCTAAACTCACCTTTCAGGACCTCCTCACTCTTCCTACCCACATCATTGGTCCCTACATGGACCACGACATCCGGCTGCTCACCCTCCCTCTTGAGAATACTGAGAACACGATCCGAGATATTGCAGACCCTGGCACCAAGGAGGCAACAGATCATATAGGATTCTCGATCTCTTCTACAGAACCTCCTATCTGTCCACCTATCAAATCCCCTATCACTACAGCTCTCCTCTTTTCCCTCCTTCCCTTCTGAGCTGAGGGTCCAGTCTCGGTGCCAGAGACGCAACCACTGCAACTTGTCCCTGGTAGGTCGTCCCCACCAACAGTATCCAAAACGGTATACTTATTGTTGATGGGAACGGCCACAGGGGTGCTCTGCTCTTCCTGTCTATTCCCCTTCCCTCTCCTGACAGTCACCCAGCTACCTGTCTCCTGAGCCATGGACCGACATGTTGGAATGGGAATGGTGATTGGAATTGAAAAGTTTGCCACTGGGAGATCCTGCCTGTTGTGGATGGGGCGAAGGTGTTTGGCTGAGGTGTGAGCAGATAACCAAAGATATTTCGCAGGGCATAAATAGGTGATTCAAGGGAGCATAACTTTAAGTTAATTGGAGGAAAGTATGGAGTGAATGTCAGAGGTAATTTTTTTTTTACACAGAGGGTGGTAGCCGAGTGGAGCACACTGCCAGGGGTGTAGAGACAGATGCATTAGGGACATTTAAAAGACTCTTGGATAGACACGTGCATGAGAGAAAAATTAAGTGCTATGTTAGACTGAAAAGGTTATATAGGTTTAAAGGTTGGCACCAAAGGGCCTGTATAAGCCTCGTATAAGCTCAATGTTTCCACAACTGACCAATCGTACTTTGCCATGAGCCCTGCAGGGCTCTGCAGTGAGACACAGAGCATTGGGCTGTTAGGTTTCTTCAGCACCTGTATTTACTAATTGTTGCTTTAATGAGAGCCCTTGCGCTTTCTGTTTAATCTGCTCAAGTTAACTGTGACTGCCACAGGTTTTTCACTTTCCACGATTATTTAATTGGAGTCTTGCTTAGTGATCATTGTGGGATTCTTCTGATGAGATTGATTTGTTTCACAGTATCATTCAGTTAAACTACCAATGCTCTTTTGGTATTCCGAGGTATAACATCTTGTTTATGTAACGTGCTGTAAGGATTCACTGCTACTGTAATGGCCTCTCAGTAATGTTCCACTGCTAATGCTAATATAATGGCTTCTCTGTAACGTTCACTGCTGGGGTAATGGTTTCTCTGTAGCAGCAATGTTTGGGTTATGGCTGGAGATAATAGGACTGTGGTATGTATGTTAGCCAATAAGAGATTGTTGCTCTGCCTTGTGAATCTGGAAGGAGGTTTCTCGCGGTCTTTGGTCAAGGAGAGATGAAGAGGGAAGACGCGTGTGGAGAGAGCTGGTAGACCACCAGACGGAGTGGACTGGGATCTGGAAGGTCAGCAACGCTCAGAGAAGATCGATGGTGGAAGAATGGCGAATGAGTGAGCTCCAACATGCACTTTTGACTTTTCCTTGAAATGGGCCCTTTTTTATTTTCATTTCTAACCCTATATTCAGATTAAGATTCATAAAGTTCAATCATTTAATCGCATATGGTGTACTGTCTGATGTTTTGCATTGTGGGTTTGTAACTGGGTGGTACATTACACAGCATCCACACAAACGTGATTTCTCAGTTTGGCGGGGCCAGAGGCTGTTTTCCACTAGAACAACCCGAGCTGGCCGAGCCTGACGGTTACATTTACGTCTCTACATTGGAATCTGTCATTCCTCTGCACCCCAGGTTCATTGTTTGCCAGTGCTCACTGTGACAGAGTCTGCCGTTCCTCTACACCTGGGTTCAGTTGTTGCCAGTGCTCACCATGATGTACTGTCCATTTTCTGGCCTTCTACACCGAAATATTGACCACAACCCTTCGTCAGTTCGCGGCCTAAAATGTCGGTTCTTTATTGACTTCCATACATGCTGTCTACAGGTGGTGGGTCGGAAAATGCTGGTAGATAACACAAGAATATAAGAACATAAGAAACGAGAGCAGGAGTAGGCCATCAGGCCCATCGAGCCTGCTCTGCCATAAAAATAAGATCATGGCTGATCTGGCCATGGACTCATCTCCACCTACCTGCCTTTTCCCCATAACCCTTAATTCCCCTGCTATGCAAAATCTATCCAACCTTTTCTTAAATATATTTACTGAGCAAGCCTCCAGTGCTTCATTGGGCAGAGAATTCCACAGTTTCTCCACTCTCTGGGAAAAGCAGTTCCTCCTCATCTCCGTCCTAAATCTACTCCCCCGAACCTTGAAGATATGTCCCCTAGTTCTTATTTCACCTACCAATGGAAACAACTTCCTGCCTCTATCTTATCTACCCCTTTCATAATTTTATGTTTCAATAAGATCCCTTCTCATTCTTTTGAATTACAGCAAGTACAGTCCCAGGCAACTCAATATCTCCTCATTGTCTAATCCCCTCATCTCTGGAATCAACCTGGTGAACCCCCTCTGCACCACCCCCCCAAGCCAGTAAGCCTCCAGTAAGGAGATCAGAACTGCACACAGTGCTCTAGGTGCGGTTTCATCAGTACCCTGTACAGTTGCAGTATAACCTCCCTGCTCCTAAATTCAATCTGTCTAGCAATGAAGGCCATCGTTCCATTTGCCTTCTTGACAGCCTGCTGCTCCTGCAAGTGAACCTTTTGTGATTCATGCACAAGCACTCCCAAGTCCCTCTGCACAGCAGCATGCTGCAATCTCTCACCATTTAAATAATGATCTGCATTTTCATTTTTCCTTCCAAAGAATGCAAGTAAGTTTGTCAGACAGGACCTGCCTTTGCTGAATCCATGCTGCATCTGCCTGATGGATCCATTTCTTTCCAGATGCCTCACTATTTCTTCTTTAACAATAGCTTCAAGCATTTTCCCAACTGCAGATACTAAACTAACTGGTCTATAGTTACCTGCCTTTTGCCTACATCATTTTTTGAACAGTGGTGTGACATTCACCATCTTCCAATTTGCTGTGATCTGCCCAGAATCGAGACAATTTTGGTAAATTATCACCAAAGCCTCTACTATAACTTCTGCTGTTTCTTTCAGTTCCCTGGGATGCATTCCATCAGGTCCAGGGGACTTGTCTATCTTCAGGCCCACAAGTTTGCTCAGCACTACCTCTTTAGTGATAGTTACTGTATCGAGGTCCTCACCTCCTATCACAACCATAACATCTCTCTTTGGCATGTTAGCTGTGAAGACTGACTCCACAGTGATGACTGACACAAAATAGTCATTCAAAGCCTCGGCCACTTCTTCATTACCCAGTATCAATTCCCCCTTCTCGTCCTTCAAGGGACTTACATTCACTTTAGCCACCCCTTTCCGCTTTATATAATTATAAAAGAATTCACAATCCATTTTTCTATTTTGTGTGAGTTTATTTTTATAATTTAGATTCCCTTTCTTTATTGCTCACTTAGTGGTTCTTTGTTGCTTTTTAAAGTTTTCCCAATCTTCCAGTTTCCAGTACTCTTAGTGACTTTGTACCCATGACCTTTTAGTTTGATGCCTTCCTTTATTTCCTTAGTTCTCCAAGTCTGGCTCTGCCCACCCTTACTGTCCTTGCTTTTAACTGGAATATACTTTTGATGAGCACCGTGGAAAAATCCCTTTGAAAGTCTTCCACAGTTCCTCACCATCCCACCATGTAGCCTGTGTTCCCAGTCTACACTAGTCAAACCCTCCCTCGTCCCATTGTAGTCTCCATTGTGTAGACATAATACATTGGTTTTAGATCAAACTATTGCACCCTCCATTTGTATGAGAAACTCTACTGTGATCACTCTTTCCAAGAGGATCCCTAACTACAAGATCACTAATTTTACCTGTCTCATTTCACAGGTGCAGATTTAAGATAGCACATTCCCTTGTAGGCCCAGTAACATGCTGTTCAAGAAAGCCATCATGGATGCATTCTATGAAGTCCTCCTCAAGACTGCCTCAACCAACTTGATTCACCTAATCTATGTGCAGGTTAAAGCCTCCATGATAACTGCTGTTCCGTTCTTACATGCCTCAGATATTTCTCTGTTTATTGCCTGTGCCATTGTAAAGTTATTACTTGGTTACCGATTGACAACTCCCACCAGTCATTTTTCCCTTTACTATTCCTAATCAACCCAGATGGATTCAACATTCTGCACTTTAGAGCTTATATCATCTCTCACTATTGCCCTGATCTCATCTTTCATTAAGAGCACTACCTCACCTCCCTTACCTTCCTACCTATTCTTCAGTATTACCTGATATCCTTGGATATTTAATTTCCAACCAACCAAGGTGCTGATAGAGATGGTGGGTTTGGAAAGTGCTGGTAGAGATGGAGGTTGGGAAGGTGTTGGTGGAGGTGGTGGGTCGGGAAGGTGCTGGTGGAGGTGGTGGGTCGGGAAGGTGCTGGTGGAGGTGGTGGGTTGGGAAGGTGCTGGTGGAGGTGGTGGATTGAGAAGGTGCTGGCAGAGGTGGTGGTTTGGGAAGGTGCCGGGGGAAGTGGTCGGTCGGGAAGGTGCTGGGGAGGGTCCTTCAGCCCATCTATTCCTTTCCAAACCATTTAAGCTGCCTACCCCCTTTGATTTTCACATGGACCATAGAGCTCCATAACTCTACTATCCATCTGCCTATCTAAACTTCCCTTAAGCATTGAGATCGAGCTCGCATGTTCCACTTGTGCTGGGAGCTCTTTCCACACTCTCATGACTCTCTGAGTAAACAAGTTTCCCCTCATATTCCCCTTATACTTTTGACCTTTTACCCTTAACCCACAACCTCTGCTTGATGTTCTACCCAGCTTTAGTGGAAATAGCCTACTAGCATTTACCTTATCTATTACCCCTCATAATTATAAATACTTCTATCAAATCTCCTCATTCTTCTACATTCTCAGAAATAAAGTCCCGATCTATTCAATCTTTTCTTATAACTCAGGTCTTCCAGGTCTGGCAACATCCTTGTAAATTTTTTCTCTTCCCTTTTAATCTTATTTACATCTTTCCTGTAGGTAGGTGAACAAAGCTGCACACAATACTCCAAATTTGGCCTCACCTTCATCTTTTCCAGCTTCAGCATAACATCCCATCTCCTGTATTTAATGCGTTGATTTACAATATGAAGGCCAATGTGCCAAAAGCTTTCTTTACAACCCTATCTACCTGTGATGCCACTTGCAATGAATTATGGACCTGTATTCCCATATCCCTTTGTTCCATCACACTCCTCAGTGCTCTACCATTCACTGTCTAAGACCTACCCTGGTTGGTCCTACCAAAGTGCAAAACCTCACACTTGGTTGCATTAAACTCCATCTGTGTGTTTTCAGCACTTTTTCCCAGCTGATGCAGATCCCACTGCAAGCCCTGATAGACTTCCTCGCTGTCCACTACATCCCCAATCTTGGCGTCATTCACAAATTTGCTGCTCCAGTTAACTGCATCATCATCCAAATTGTTGATATAGGTGACCAACCACAACAGACCCAGCACTGATCCCTATGGCACACCATGAGTCACAGGCCGCCCATCAGAGAGGCAACCATCTACTACTACTCTCTGGCTTCTCCCACAAAACCATTATCTAATCCAATTTACTACCGCATCTTGAGTGTAAAGCGACTGAACCTTCTTGACCAACCTCACAGGTGGGAGCTTGTCAAATGTCTTGCTAAAGTCCATATAGACAACATCTACTATCCTGCCTTCCTCCACTTTCCTGGTAACTTGCTCAAAAAATTCTAAGTTTGGTTAGACATGAAGCCACAGTGACTATCCTTAATCAGTCCATGGTTATCCAAATACTTTATATATCCAGTCCCTTAGAAAACCTTCCAATAATTTTCCCACGGCTGATGTCAGACTGACTGGCCTATAATTTCCTGGTTTATGTTTAGAGCCTTTCTTAAACAACAAAACAACTTTGGCTGCCCTCTGGTACCTTTCCTGTCACTAAGGGTCAACTTCATGCCTTCTTTTAGCCCTCCTGATCTATTTCTTCAATGTTCTCTTGCATTTTTTATAAGTGGCTCATTTGTTCCTACCTGCTTATACCTACTGTGCACCTCCAGTTTTCTCTTAACCAGGGCCTCAATATCACTTGAAAACCAAGCTTTCCTACACTTGTTATCTTTACCTTTTGTTCTGACAGGCACATGCAAGGCCTCCCATTTACCAAGTACACAGCTGCCAGAAAATAGCCTTTCCCAAACCACACTTACCAGATCATTTCTGATACCATCAAAATCGGCCTTTCTCCAAGTAAAATTCTCAACTCATAGATCAATCTATCTTTTTGCATATTTACTTTAAGACTAATTGTATTGTCCTCACTAGATGCAAAGTGTTCCCCTAAACAAACTTCTGTAACCTGTCCTGTCTCATTTCACAATAGCAGATCAAGTTACACACTCTCTCATTGGGACTTCTACGTACTGGTGAAGGAAACTTCCTGAACACATTTTACAAATGCTATCCCACCTAGTCTTTGACAGTATGAGAGTCCCAGTCAATATGTGGAAAGTTAAATTCACTTACTATAACAACCATATGTTGCTTGCAGCAGTCTGCGATCCCTCTCCAAATTGGTTCCTCTAAATCCCTCAGACTGCTGAGTGGTCTGTAATATAGCCTCATTAACATGGTCATAGCTATCATTTCTCAGTTCCACCCATAACACCTCACTAGATGAGTTCTCCAGACTGTCCTGATGGAACATTGCCATGACATTTTCCCTGACTAGTAATGCCACCCCCCTCCTTTAATCCTTCCCACTCTGTCATGCCTAAAACAACAGAACCCTGGAATATTAATCTGCCAGTCCTGCCCCTCCTGCAACCAAGTCTCACTTACAACAAGCTGGAGGAACTCAGCAAGTCGGGCAGTATCTGTGGAAACGAGCAGTCAATTTTTCGGGGGATGCTGCCCGACCTACTGAGTTCCTCCAGCTTGTTGTACGTGTTGCTTTGACCACAGCATCTGCAGTGTACTTCGTGTTTACCAAGTCTCACTAATGGCTACGATATCATAATTCCAGGTTTGATCTATGCCCTGAGCTCATCTGCCTTTCTTATGATACTTCTTGCATAGGAATATACACAGCTCAGCTCACTAAGCTCAACCCTTTGATTCCTGGCTTTGTCCGAGGACTTACCAACATCTGCCTCCACAACCTCCCCACTAACTGTTCTGGTACTCTGGTTCCTATCCCTCTGCAACTCTAGTTCAAACCCTACTGTGCAAACATCCCTGCTAGGATATTAGTTTCCTTTCAGTTCAGGTACAAACAGTCTCTTCTGTACAGGTCCCACCTTCACTGGAAGAGAGACCAATGATCCAAAAATCTTATGTCCTCCTTCACCAAGATCCTAGCCATGTGTTAAATCTTCCTACTTCTGGCCTCACTAGCACATGGCACAGGTAGGGGGGAGGGGGGAGATTGTTGTTTGCTGCAGCTTATGCGCGGGAGGGAGGGGGAGCTGGTGGGGATTTTGGGGTTCTAACATTTCACTGTCATTCATTCTTTGGGGCACTCCTTTATTTTCGTGGATGGATGCGAAGAAAAAGCATTTTGGGATGTATAATATACCTTTGAAACCTTTGAACAGAAAAGAGTCTTTCGTGTCAAAGTGAAAACAAATTTCTACAAATTGGTCTAAATGTATAATTATTAAACACAAAATAATTGATTGTATAATTACTCACCCACCTCAAGTCAGTATTTAGTAGATTCACCTTTGGCAGCAATTACAGACTTGAGTCTGTGTGCAAAGGCACTGCAATTTTTCCCCATTCTTCTTTACAAAACTGCTCCAGCTCTTGTCAAATTGCATGGGGATCATGAGTGAACAACCCTTTTCAAGTCCAGACACAAATTCTCAATTGGATTGAGTTCTGTATTCTGATTTGGCCAATCCAGGACATTAACTTTGTTGTTTTTAAGCCATTCCTGTGTAGCTTTAGCTTTATGCTTGGGGTCTTGCTGGGAAACAAATCATCTCCCAAGTCGCAGTTCTCTTGCAGACTGCATCAGGTTTTCCTCCAGGATTTCCCTGTATTTTGTTGCACTCATTTTACCGTGCTTCATAGTAGGGATGGGGTGTTTTTGATGATGTGCAGTGTTTGGCTTATGCCAAACATAGCATTTAGTCTGATGGCCAAAACGCTCAATTTTGTTTTCATCAGACCATAGAACCTTCTTCCAGCTGACTTCAGAGTTTCCCACATGGCTTCTGGGAAACTCTAGCCAAGATTTCATGTGAGTTTTTCCCAACAGTGGCTTTCTCTTTGCCACTCTCCCATAAAGCTGTGACTGGTGAAGCACCTGGGGAACAGTTGTTGTATGTGCAGTCTCTCCCATCTCAGCCACTGAAACTTGTAACTCCTCCAGAGCTGTCATAGGTCTCATGGTGGCCTCCCTCACTTGTCCCCTACTTGCATGGTCACTCAGTTTTTGAGGACAGCCTGCTCTGGGCAGATTACAGCTGTGACATATTCTTTTCATTTCCTGATTATTGACTTAACTGTACTTCAAGGGATATTCAGTGACTTGGAAATTTTCTTGTATCCAGTGACTTGTGCTTTTCAATAACCTTTTTGAAGAGTTGTTTGGAGTGTTCTTTTATCTTCATGATGTAGTTTTTGCCAGGATACTGACTCACCAGCAGCTGGAGCTTCCAGATACAGGTGTATTTTTACTACTGTCAATTGAAACACCTTGACTCTATTTAACTGATTATGTGACTTCCAAAACCAATTGGCTGCACCAGTGATGATTTGGTCTGTCATATCAAAGGGAGTGAATACTTATGCAACCAATTATTTTGTGTTTTATATTTGTAATTAATTTAGATAACTTTGCAGTGATCTGTTTTCACTTTGACACAGAAGAGTCTGGTGCTGTTGATCAGTGTCAAAAAAGCCAAATTAAATCCACTGTGATTCAATGTTGTAAAACAATAAAACACGAAAACTTGGGGGGAGGGGGAGTGAATACTTTTCTATGCACTGTACTCCTCATTCCCATTCTGACATGTTGATCCATGGCCCCCTCTACTGACTATGCAGGAAGGAAGAGTTAGATTTATCTTACAGTAGGTTAAAAGATCGTGGGTCGAAGGGCCTGCACTGTGCTATAACGGTCTATGTTCTATAGAAGCTGCCAGAGTTCCTCCATATTTTAACCTACATCCAGGCAATTTGCGATGTCCAATTAATTTAACAGCATGAATATGAGATTGATGTTGGAAACGGGCAGGGGGCTGAACTCTCCCCTCCCCCGCGTTCCTCCCACCACAGACGCTGCCCGACCGGCAGATTGCGGCCTGTCTGTTATACTTGAGATCTGCGGTTTCCATTCCAATATCCATGAAATGGAGGAGACGCGTCGTGGGCTGCGCAGACGTCGGCACGTTCAGTGACGCCTTTGTCTAGATGCGGCTGGAAAGCTGCGTGCCCTCTAACACAGTGGGCGAATCTTCCTCCAGCCCCTGCCCTGTCCTCCGGGAAGAACCCGGCTGACAAGGCGCTGTCTGTCGTCGGGAGAGGAGAGCAGCCGGGGCTGATTCGGAGCCGCACTGCGGTCCTTCGGGCTGGGTGGGCGACCTCCCACCGGGTGAAGGCGGTGGAGCTGGGGGGGGGGGGGCGACCTCGCTGCATCCACAGGGTCACTCACACCCCCAGACACAGGCATAGACACACCTAGTGTTTCTGGAGGTGGTAGGAGGGGTGTCGGTAAGGGGGTGGGGGGGAGGTGCGCAACTGCAAAACGTCGCCTGTCACTTGGAGGTGCGCAGTTCTGAATCCATGTCTGTCAGTCATCCCGGGAATCAGCCAACCCTTCGCCGCTCGGGAGGAGGACGAGAAGGCCGCTCGGTCCTTCGCCGAACTCCTGTACCATCTCGTGCAAACAGTACATTTATACACCATGCACTCATCCCATTTTATTTCCCATCAAATAACTCCAGATATATTTCCTCACTGGAGGTAAGTTAATTTCTTCGCACGGTTTACAAACCTTCAGTTAACTGACACACTACTTTGCAAAATCCTGGACACAATTAACACGCATACAATGCTAGAGGAACTCAGAAGGCCAGACAGCATCTATGGAAAAATGTAAACAGTCGACGTTTCGGACCGAGTCCCTTCATCAGGACCCTTTCGTACCGGCCCTAAACGTCGACTGTGTAACTCTTTTTCCATAGATGCTGCCTGGCCTGCTGAGTTCCTCCAGCATTTCCTATATTTAGCTTGGATTTCCAACATCTGCAGATTTTCTCTTGTTTGTGCTGGGGACACAATTACCTGCGGCGACGCAGCTACGCGATTGGAGACCCCCCCCCCCCCCCAAAGATGCAGAAAACCGGCTTCGAGACTGACCTGACGCCGTCTGTGTGGAGTTTGCGTGTTCTCTATGTACTGGCGTGGCTTTTCTCTGCGTGCTCTGACTTTCCCACACGACCCGAAGAGTGTGAGTTTGTAGGTTAATTGGCCACTGTAAATTGTCCCTGTGTGTGTGTGTGTGTGTGTGTGTGTGTGTGTGTGTGTGTGTGTGTGTGTGTGTGTGTGTGAGAGAGAGAGAGAGAGAGAGAGAGAGAGAGAGAGAGAGAGAGAGAGAGAGAATGTGTGTGTGAATGTATTTGTGTGGGGGGGGAGGGATTGATAGGAACGTAGGGGGCAAATGTGTTTAGTGTACGCTGTACCGTGCGGTTAGCGTAGTCAGTGTGGTGTCCCGGACTCCGCGCTATAAAACACACCATCGTTAATCCGAACGAAATAGCCATTATATCCAATCAAGATTTCCAACAAACCTGCTTCGGACCAATCCCGGAGCTCAATAAAACCGTGCCGATGCACAGATTTAAACAAGGCTGTTGTAATTTTCGGGTGTCCTTTGACGAGCTGCTATGATGCCGGAGATCCACAAGCACCGAAGGTTCTAAACCCCAAAATCAAACATCGCCCTGTTTCTCCCGCCCATCTCCGTCCATGAAACGAAATGTTATTATTTTCAATGTAATATTTCACAGGTATTTTGTGGGGAATGCGGGAGAGGAAACCCAACTGCTGGCGAGGAAGTGGGCTTGCGCTAAAAAGAATGCACTTGCCAATTTCTTGATTGCAATTTAAACTCCGTCAGAAGACGAAACCTTTATTTTCCTGTAAAATGACACGACATTTTCCTCTGCAACTCTCTCTCTTTCCAACACACAAAAAAAAAACACTCAAAATTTTACTGTGTGATATTTAACTGCGGGATCTCCGCTATGAGGAGGACGTGCCGCAGTTTGAAGCGATTTTCCTCGGACTCCCGCCGCTTCGGACTCCCGCGAATGAAGAAATATCCTCCTTCGATCTTTGCACCATTTTACCGAGAGAGGGTGCGGGTGTTTGTGTGTGTGTGTGTGTGTGTGTGTGTGTGTGTGTGTGTGTGTGTGTGTGTGTGTGTGTGTGTGTGTGTGTGTGTGTGTGTGTGTGTGTGTGTGTGTGTGTGTGGAGTTGGGGGTGGGGGTGAGGGTGGGACATCTCCCCAGGTCTCCGAGAAAATCTGGTGCTCGGTATCAGAAGGAGACTATTCACCTTCAAACGTAATTACAAATCCAGTCCCAGTTGACGGGTCCAAGCTTCATCCCAATCTCGGCTGGTCCAAATCTAACGCCCCAGATGTATCAAAATGGCAAGAAACCACAAAGATGCCAAGACTGATATGGTGGAAGAAATATTGGTCGCGAGAAACAGGTGCACCGACTGCAGGGGTAGAATTAAACAGGGAAGAGGAGAGTGTGTTCCCGACCCTGGCTCCCGTGTGTGGGATCGGGAAACGTCTTGTCACGACAGATAGCGGTGTCTAACAAGACACCCCACCCCACCCCCCAATCCCCAGGAACGCCAGACTGACTGGACCCCTTAAACCTCGGGTCAAGACAGCGAGACGGAGAACAGAACCCAACGCCATTAATATTCAACGACCCCTCGCGGCTCTTGATGTTAACCCTCCGCATGTATTGGGAGCTGCAGATTTTTTTGAGAGGGAGGGAAGTGGGGGGTGTTAGGTTGGCGGGGTAATTATAACCCCATTCTTTTCTTTTAAAAAAAAATCACATTAAGCGCTTTGCCAGAATTGCAGTGGGCGACATCACCTTTAATGTGATTGACTGCTTTGATGGAGAGCGAGAGGGAGATGTGATAGTATTTGCGGTGGGGAGGGCTGCTGGGGTGGGGGGGGGAGTTCTCTCTCCAGAAGCCCCGACCACCGATCACATGAGACAGATCTCACAGCCAACGGGGCGGCGAGGCCCCATAAACTGAATAAGAGGCGACAGTCCGCTCCCTATAAATAGGGCTGGAGCGCCAACGGAAGGACAGAACAGAACGGCTGCAGGGGGGAGAAGATATTACGGGGGTCTCTCTCTCTCTCTCTCTCTCTCTCCCCCCCTCTCTCTCTCTCCCCCCATCTTTTTATCACTCATTAACCCCCACCACCCGTCCTCATAGATTTACTTGACATTACTGTTCTTGTTTTGAACCTGTCCCCGGGATTGTCCAATTTTATGCCGATTTCGCCTCCCGTCATGGTTTGCCAGACGAAGATCGTGGCCGACGAAGAGATGCCCGGTTCCAAGAACGACCCGATCGTCTCTTCCAGCCAGATGTGGCCTCCGCCGGTTCCACAGCCGCCTGCCGGCTCCTCCTCGCCCGCGGCGCAGCTCGAAGCTACCCCCGGCGAGCCGCGCCTGAAGCGGGGCGCCGTCTACATTCGTGAGTTTGAGCTCAGCGACCGAGACAGCGTGCGCCGTATTTTCTTCGATGGTATCATGGAGAGGATTCCTAACACGGCCTTCAGAGGGTTAAAACAGCAGCCCAGAATTCTTCTGTTTTATCTATGTTTGACTGGTGAGCGAAATCTAATCTAAATTTACAGCCGTTGTCTACATTCGCCGGTCTAACGTCGCCCGCAGTTTAACATTGTTTTTACCAGGGTTCTACATTATGTTGTAAGCGGGATTCACACAAAACATTGCGTGTCATTTGTGTAATATCTGGAACTGTGCCGTTTGAATTACTTTAATGATTATGTTTTCATTTTAGAGAAAAAAAGACACTTTATGTGACGATCATTTTAATCTTTTAAAAGTTCTCGGTCAGAAATCATTTGAAAATGAGAAACAAAAAAGACGATCGCGAGCCGCATTGCGAATGTAAGTGGAGCCGGGTTTGGACGGGAGTTAGACTGACCGCATGGGGCTCCGCTGGTCCCGGCTGGACCGGGACTGGAACTGCACTGGGGATCAGTTTGGACGGGGGTGATACTGACCCGGTAGGGTTCATGTTGGACTGGAGTCACTCCGACCTAGTTCAGTTCGGTTTGGATGGGAGCTATACTAACCCAGTGGGGTGATGGTTTCAATGGGAGCTATACTGTCCCAGTGGGGGTGACGGTTTAGATGGGAGTTATACTGTCCCAGTGGGGGTGATGGTTTCAATGGGAGCTATACTGTCCCAGTGGGGGTGACGGTTTAGATGGGAGTTATACTGTCCCAGTGGGGGTGATGGTTTCAATGGGAGCTATACTGTCCCAGTGGGGGTGACGGTTTAGATGGGAGTTATACTGTCCCAGTGGGGGTGATGGTTTTGATGGGAGTTATACTGTCCCAGTGGGGTGATGGTTTTGATGGGAGTTATACTGTCCCAGTGGGGGTGATGGTTTCAATGGGAGCTATACTGTCCCAGTGGGGGTGACGGTTTAGATGGGAGTTATACTGTCCCAGTGGGGGTGATGGTTTCAATGGGAGTTATACTGTCCCAGTGGGGGTGATGGTTTTGATGGGAGTTATACTGTCCCAGTGGGGGTATTGGCTTGAATGGAAGCTATACTGTCCCAGTGGGGGTGTTGGTTTTGATGGGAGTTATACTGTCCCAGTGGGGGTGTTGGTTTTGATGGGAGTTATACTGTCCCAGTGGGGGTGATGGTTTGGATGGGAGTTATACTGTCCCAGTGGGGGTGGTGGTTTTGATGGGAGTTATACTGTCCCAGAGGGGGTGATGGTTTGAATAGAAGTTATACTGTCCCAGTGGGGGTGATGGTTTTGATGGGAGTTATACTGTCCCAGTGGGGGTGATGGTTTTGTTGGGAATTATACTGTCCCAGTGGGGGTGATGGTTTGGGTGGGAGTTATACTGTCCCAGTGGGGGTATTGGTTTGAATGGAAGTTATACTGTCCCAGTGGGGGTGATGGTTTTGATGGGAGTTATACTGTCCCAGTGGGGGTGATGGTTTTGTTGGGAATTATACTGTCCCAGTGGGGGTGATGGTTTGGGTGGGAGTTATACTGTCCCAGTGGGGGTGATGGTTTTGATGGGAGTTATACTGTCCCAGTAGGAGTGATGGTTTGGGTGGGAGTTATACTGTCCCAGTAGGGGTGATGGTTTGGGTGGGAGTTATACTGTCCCAGTGGGTGTGATGGTTTCGATGGGAGTTATACTGTCCCAGTGGGGGTGATGGTTTCGATGGGAGTTATACTGTCCCAGTGGGGGTGATGGTTTGAATGGAAGCTATATTGTCCCAGTAAGGTGATGGTTTGGGTGGGAGTTATACTGTCCCAGTGGGAGTGATGGTTTATATGGGAGTTATACTGTCCCAGTGGGGGTGATGGTTTGAATAGACGTTATACTGTCCCAGTGGGGGTGATGGTTTTGATGGGAGTTATACTGTCCCAGTGGGGGTGATGGTTTTGATGGGAGTTATACTGTCCCAGTGGGGGTATTGGTTTGAATGGAAGTTATACTGTCCCAGTGGGGGTGATGGTTTGGGTGGGAGTTATACTGTCCCAGTGGGGGTGATGGTTTTGATGGGAGTTATACTGTCCCAGTAGGGGTGATGGTTTGGGTGGGAGTTATACTGTCCCAGTGGGGGTGATGGTTTTGATGGGAGTTATACTGTCCCAGTAGGGGTGATGGTTTGGGTGGGAGTTATACTGTCCCAGTGGGGGTGATGGTTTTAATGGGAGTTATACTGTCCCAGTAGGGGTGATGGTTTGGGTGGGAGTTATACTGTCCCAGTAGGGGTGATGGTTTGGGTGGGAGTTATACTGTCCCAGTGGGGGTGATGGTTTCGATGGGAGTTATACTGTCCCAGTGGGGGTGATGGTTTGAATGGAAGCTATATTGTCCCAGTGGCTGTGATGGTTTAGATGGGAGTTATACTGTCCCAGTGGGGGTGATGGTTTGAATGGAAGCTATATTGTCCCAGTAGGGTGATGGTTTGGGTGGGAGTTATACTGTCCCAGTGTGGGTGATGGTTTGAATGGAAGCTATATTGTCCCAGTGGCTGTGATGGTTTAGATGGGAGTTATACTGTCCCAGTGGGGGTGATGGTTTGGGTGGGAGTTATACTGTCCCAGTGGGGGTGATGGTTTAGATGGGAGTTATACTGTCCCAGTGGGGGTGATGGTTTGGGTGGGAGTTATACTGTCCCAGTGGGGGTGATGGTTTGGGTGGGAGTTATACTGTCCCAGTGGGGGTGATGGTTTGAATAGAAGCTATACTGTCCCAGTGGGGTGATGGTTTGGGTGGGAGTTATACTGTCCCAGTCGGGGTGATGGTTTCAATGGGAGTTATACTGTCCCAGTGGGGGTGATGGTTTGGGTGGGAGTTATACTGTCCCAGTGGGGGTGATGGTTTAGATGGGAGTTATACTGTCCCAGTAGGGTAATGGTTTGGGTGGGAGTTTTACTGATGCAATGGGACTCAGCTGGGATTACAGGGCTGGAGCTGTAAAGGCCAATGGGACTGAACAGGGGCTCACTGGAAGGGGGATTTACTGGACCAGCGGGATTCTGATGTTCCCTGCCAGAATGGATCTTTACTGATCCATGTGGGCACAGGAAAAACCATTGGATGAGTGGTCTCGTCTAGGTGGTATCAGCAACATTCATTGCCCACTGTAGTGACTGCATCCATCTGCTTCAATCCAGAGCTTCAATACCTAAAGCAGCAAGTTATTGTTACAGGAAACACATGGCAGCTCTATCAGAAATGTAACTGTTTCTCTTTAACATGGTACCCTAATACCTAAACTGACATCACCCCTATGGCACTCTCAATGTCACAGCCTTAGTAGGTTTCCCACAAATGGGTTACACTGTCTAAGTATCTCTAAGTTCAAAGTCCAATGCAAATCTGTTATCGAAGTACATATATGTTACCATATGGAGTCTTGAGGTTCCTTTTCTTGTGGGCATTCACAGTAAAAACCTGAAACACAACAGAATCAATGAAAGACCACAGCCAACAAGATGGACAGCAACCAATGTGCAAAACAAAATCTTGATTTCCCTCCCTCCGATACCGGCTGTATCATAGCAGTCAGTGCAATGCTACTACAGATCAGGGCATCAGAGTTCAGAGTTTAATTCCGGTGTCCTCTGTGAGAAATTTGTTCGTTTTTCCTGAATGCACGTGTGTTTCCTCTGGGTGTTCCAGCTTCCTCCTACAGTCCAAAGAATAACTGCCTAGTTGATTGGTCATTGTAAATTGTTCTGTAATTGGGCTAGGGCCAAATAGATGGGTTGCTGGGCCAGAAATCCCTGTTCCATGCTGTATTTCCAAATAGAATAAAAATACCCCAAATATGGTTCCTGAAATGGTCCCATCATATGGCTTTCTTATCTAAGTGACTTTAAAATGGCAGCCATGTGCAATTTACCCCTATCCAAGTGAGGGGTATAGTCAGGTAAATACAAGTAGGCTTTTTCCACTGAGGTTGGGTGAGCCTAGAACTAGAGGTTATGGGTTAAGGGTGAAAGGTGAAATGTTTAAGGAGCATACAAGGGGGAACTTCTTCACTCAGAGTGGTAAGGGTGTGGAATGATCTGCCAGTGGAAGTAACGGATGTGGGTTTGATTTCAACATTTAAGAGAAATTTGGATCGGTACATGGAAGGGAGCAGTATGGAGGGCCACAGTCCAAGTGCTGGTTGATGAGTTTAAGCAGATTATTAGTTTGGCACAGACTAGATGGGCCAAAGGGCCTGTTTCTGTGCTGTAGTGTAATATGAGCCTCACAAAGGTTTCACTAACCCATACGCTGTTCCCTTGCCCAGGTTCTCATGACTTGGAACTGAGACCATACTCTCAATTTTGTTCTTTATCCCTAACCCAGATACCCTCACCTTATCTCAGATATTTTACCCAGTGCCTTTATCTTGACCCAGATACCTTTCCTAACCCAAACCCTCCTGTTTTAACCCAGGTGTCTTACCTAGTACATTTATCTTAACCCAGGTACCTTTCCTCAACTCAACCCCCTCCCCCGAGCTTTCACCTGGATCCCTTTACCGTGACACCATTGTCATGTCTTCATGTTTGGCTGGTCTGCTGTGTCAAGAATGTTCTATTTATTTGGCATTTTGGCATTGTGATTATTTTTAATCATCTCTCAGCAATGTTCATCGTCTCACTGTAGGGACCTACATCCCATGCATATAGAAACACAAAAGCAAAATGCTGCAGGTGCTGAAAATCTGAATGAAAAATGAAAATGCAGGCAACACTCGGCAGGTCAGGCAACATCTGTGGGGGGAGAGAGATGGAGAACCCTTCATCAGAATAATCACCAATTTATTTCATTGATCCCTAATTCTGTACCTTGGGATTGTTGCCTGATTAGCCGGGCATTTTCAGCATTTTCTGTTTGATGTGCAACTGGAAAATTATCCCATGGGAATACTACAAGGTTGACAGAATTCTATCAAAATAAGAGGAGGAATATTGTATTTGAATATACTCTCAGTGGCCACTTTATCAGATACACCTGTAGACCTGCTCGTTAATGTAAATATTTAATCAGCCAATCATGTGACAGCAACTCAATGCATGACATGGTCAAGAGGTTCAGTTGTTGTTGAGATAAAACATCAGAATGGTGAAGAAATGTGATCGAAGTGACCTCGGCCATGGAGTGTTTGTTGGTGCCAGATAGGGTGGTTTGAGTATCTCAGAAACTGTTGATCTCCTGGGATTTTCGTGCATAAAAGTCTCTAGAGTTTACAGAGATTGGTGCAAAACACAAGAAACATCCAATGAGCAGCAGTTCTGTGAGCAAAAACGCCTTGTTAATGAGAGAGGTCAGAGGAGAATGGCCAGACTGGTTCAAGCTGACAGGAAGGTGACAGTCACTCAAATAACCACCTGGTACAACTGTGATGCGCAGAAGAACATCTCTGAATGCACAACACATCAAACCTTGAAGTGCATGGGCTGCACCAGCAGAAGACCACACCGGGTTCCACTCCTGTACCTAATAAAGTGGCCACTGAGTGTATGAGCCAATAGACAGGGAGTAGGAATATCCCATGGGACCATGTGGTGTCCGCTACATTCCTGCACAGTTGGAAGTTCCATCCAACGATTGTTGCTACTTCCATTTCAGACACTTACTAAAAACCATCATGTGTTGTGTCGGCATGTATGTGCATGAGTGCATGCACGCGTGTGTGTTATGTGAGGCTTTGTCCTGAGTGAGGAGCGCTATTAGGATGGTGCGCTTGTGAATTAGGCTGCCCAGTGGATCCTATGTTAATAATTTGACAGAACTGTTGTTTAAACCATCTGGTCAGTTTTGGCAATAGAACAGGCTAATAAAATGCGATACTTACTATGTTGCGGACTCTTGTGGACGCCTCCTGCAGTTGAAACAAACGAGCCATGTAAGTATATAAATATATAGGCATTATTACCTAAACAATGCACGATAAATGTATTTATATATTTTTATATATAACTGTTTGTAACTCTCCTCTGGGGTTGTTCCGAAATAAACACTCCATTCTCTTTTCTGACAGGTATCGTTTATTTCTCTCCCTTGTCTCCATAGTAATGTGCTTTTATCTGACCAAGTCCTTGCTGCTGACGTGCTGTGTGCCCATCTTACTTTTGGGCTCGAGATACCACTACAGTAGGAAAGTTATCGTCAGCTATCTTGAGTGCGCACTGCAAACCGACATGTCAGATATTGAGCAATATTACATGAAACCGGCAGGTAAGTTCCCAGTTTTCAGAAACATGGGATTGGGTGCTGAGGTGGGAATATTTCTATGGAGTGCTTTTCTGGTGCCACTTTGGCCTTCCCCAACTTGCAAATAATAGGTTGCCTCATGTTGTTCTATAATAAACGAGGGGCAAGAGATGTGTAGTTTTGAATGAACAGATTTTATTTTTGTCTAGAACTCCTCTATCATAGAATCAATTTCCACTTTCTGTTCACTTTGTATAAAACCTACGCACATCGAATGACATTGGCATCAGTAGCTTTCTTCTTCACCTGGCTAATTCATTGGATATATTTAAAGCAGAGCTTGATAGGTTCTTGATTAGTCAGGGTGTCAAAGGTTATGGGGAGAAGGCAGAGAATGGGTGTTGAGAGGGGTAATAAGTTAGCCATGATGGAATGGCGGAGCAGACTCGATGGGTCTGATAGTCTTTCCGTTCAATTTCAAGTTGATTTTCATTCAACCATACACATGTATACAGCTAAATGAAACAATGTCCCTCAGGGACCAAAATGCAAAACGTAGCACATAGATCACACACAGCACATATTAACACACTAAGCAACACACAAAAATGCTGGAGGAACTCAGCAGGTCAGGCAGTATCTATGAAAATTAATAAACAGTGGATGCTTTGGGACAAGACCCTTCACCAGGACTGCAAAAGAAGGGGGAAAGATGCCAGAATAAAAAGGTGTGTGGAGGGGAAGGGGGATAGCAAGAAGGTGACAGGTGAAGCCAGATGGGTGGAAAAGGTAGAAGGCTAGAGAGGAAGGAATCTGATAGGGAAGGAGAGTGGCCATAGGAGAAAGGGAAGGAGGGACACCAGGGTGAGGTGACAGGCAGGTGAGGAGAAGAGGTAAAAGGCTGGAGTGGGGAATAGAAAACCAGGAAGGATGAAGGGAAAAGAAAAAAAGGGAAAAAAATTATCAGAAGGAGAAATTGATGTTCACATCATCAGGTTGGAGGTTACCCAGATGGAATATGAGGTGTTGCTCCCCCAGTCTGAGAGTTGCTTCATCATAGAAAAAGAGGAGAATATTAACTGATAAAAAAAAAGATTCTGTAGATGTACAAGCTGACATAAAGTGCATATACAGCATTTAGTTAAATATATAACAGGTATATTACCTCATGGTGGGCTATGTAATGTTGCATTGTTGGTGATGATCAACATCACTTAACGACATAACACGACAGAGCACACCTGGTGAAGATAAAGGCTACTGATGGAAATGATGCTGCAAGTGTGTAGGTGTGGAATTTGTGGTTAGGAAAGCGTAAATATAATATCCAGGCAAGAAGAGAGTGCAGACATCCGAGACGAGAAAGGTCTTTGAAGAGCTTAGCTTCCATTTACACACCAGGGTTCTGGAGATGAGATAGATGATCCCAGGCACACACGTCAACTAAGGGACAATTGCTTTACTAACTTCAAAGTATCATCGGTTGACAGCTTGTAGTTTCTACTGACTCTTAACACCAGTATTGTGAATGGCGATTGATCTTGCAAATAAGGAATTCCAATATAGACAATTTACCAATATCATAACTGATAAGCTAATTCTGTATAAAAATAGCAGCTTCTGCCCTGGCTTCAGAACAGAGTGGTGACAGGGGTCATGCTGCTATCCTTGTGCACAAGGAAAATAAAGTGTGTTTGAGTCATAAGAGTGCATGTGTTCTGGGTTCTGTTATTTTATTATCAGTGATGATATTGGCCCTGTACAATGTGAACATAAAGTGCGATTTGCAATTTCCTTATGCAGCACTTTTGGTACTGGTAACTTGGAATTCATTCCCCTTGACAGGAGGGTGTGGGAAAGATGCTAAAACTATCACTCATGGGGTCAACAAGGGTCAAGACTTCATGGAGGTGCATGAAGCGAATGGAGTTGGCATGGTTTTTGTTTGTATAGTAATCTGACCAAGTCCTTTGTGCTCATGTGCTGTGTGCCCATATTACTCTTAGGCTTGAATTACCACTACAGTAGGAAAGTTATCGTCAGCTAACCCACAATCCTTTCCCATTGCGTTGGGCATAACTTATCATCATTGAAACTACTGAATAGCTGGGAGAGGAATTAATCCCGGTCCGAACCCCCTCAGTGTTATGAGTCAATGAATGAGAAAATAAGAGTTCAGTTGAAGTTGAAGAAAGAATCTTCATGCAGTCCTTTGAACTCCTTCTCTCTAGTTAACAATACTCCAGGCAGTCCAATTCTAGCCCATTCCAATCTTCCTGTCCAATCCTCCTAATTCCTGATTTTCCTACAGACAATGACCTATGTCAAGCCTTCATTTGTTTACTGGCTCCATCTGCACAACTCTCTGGGGTGAAAAGCTCCAGTGATCTGAGAGAAGCAATTTAAGACCATAAGCTACAGGAGATGTATTAGTCCATTTGGCCCATCGAGTCTGCTCCACCATTTCATCATGGTAATCAATTTTCCCTCAGCCCTAATCTCCTGTCTTCTGCCCATATCCCTTCATGCCCTGACCAGTCAAGAATCTATCAACCTCTGCCTTAAGTATACCCAATGACTTGGCCTCCACAACCGCCTACGGCAATGAAGTCCACAGATTCACCATTCACTGGCTAAAGAAGTTCCTCCTCATCTCCATTCTAAAAGGATACCTCTCTATACTGAGGCCATACCCTCTTGTCTTGGACTCCTTCACCATCCTCTCCACATCCCCTATATCAAGGCCTTTCAACTTTCGATAGGTTTCCATGGGGTCACCCCTCATTCTTCTGAATTCCAGTGAGTAGAGACATAGAGCCAGCAAATGCTCCTCATATAACAAACTTGTCCATCCTGGAATAACTTTTATGAACCTTCTTGGACCCTCTCAATGTCAGCTCATCCTTTCGTAGCTAAGGGGCCCAAAACAGCCCACAGTACTCCAAGCGAGGCTTCAGCAGTGCCTTATAAAGCCTCAACATTACCCCCTTGCTTTTGTGTTCTGGTCCTCTTGAAATTGTCTCCCAAACCATTTCTGATCTCATCAGCTCGGGAGATCTCCCATCCATGGCCACCAAACTTATAGTTCCCACACCTCGTACTTCCCGTTTCTACCTCATACCTAAGATTCACAAACCTGCCTGTCCAGGCAGACCCATTGTCTCTGCTTGGTCCTGCCCCACCGAACTCATTTCTGCCTATCTTGACTCTGTTTTATCTCCCCTTGTTCAATCCCTTCTCACCTATGTCCGTGATACTTCCCATGCTTTACATCTCTTCAAAGATTTCAAGTTCCCTGGCCCCCACCGCCTCATTTTCACCATGGACGTCCAGTCCCTATATACCTCTATCCCCCACCAGGAAGGTCTCCAAGCTCTCCATTTCTTCCTGGATTCCAGACCCAGCCAGTCACCCTCTACCACCACTCTTCTCCGCCTCGCGGAATTAGTCCTCACCCTTAACAATTTCTCCTTTGGCTCCTCCCACTTCCTCCAAACTAAAGGTGTAGCCATGGGCACCCGCATGGGTCCTAGCTATACTTGCCTTTTTGTCGGCCATGTGGAGCAATCTATGTTCCAAGCCTACACCGGTATCTGTCCTCCTCTTTTCTTACGTTATATCGACGACTGCATCGGTGCTGCTTCCTGCACGCATGCTGAGCTCGTCGACTTCATTAACTTCGCCTCCAACTTTCACCCCGCCCTCAAATTCACCTGGTCTATTTCCGACACCTCCCTCCCCTTTCTAGATCTTTCTATTTCTATCTCTGGAGACAGCCTATCCAATGACGTCTACTACAAACCTACTAACTCCCACAGCTACCTAGACTATTCCTCCTCCCACCCTGTCTCCTGCAAAAATGCTATCCCTTTCTCTCAATTCCTCCACCTCCACCGCATCTGCTCTCAGGATGAGGCCTTTCATTCTAGGACAAAGGAGATGTCTTCCTTTTTTAAAGAAAGGGGCTTCCCTTCATCCACTATCATCTCTGCCCTCCATCGCATCTCCCGTATTTCACGCACCTCTGCCCTCATCCCAGCCCCCCACCAGCCCACCAGGGTTAGAGTCCCCCTGGTCCTCACCTATCACCCGACCAGCCTACAGATCCAACGTATAATCCTCCGCAACTTCCGCCACCTCCTACAGGATCCCACCACCAGACACATCTTCCCCTCCCTCCCACTCTCGGCTTTCCGCAGGGATCGCTCCCTACACGACTCCCTTGTACATTCATATCCCCCCATCCCTCCCCACGGACCTCCCTCCGGGCACTCATCCCTGCAAACGGAAGAAGTGCTACACCTGCCCCCACACTTCTTCCCTCACCACCATCCCAGGTCCCAGACAGTCCTTTCAGGTGAGGCACCACTTCACCTGCGAGTCAACTGGGGTGATATACTGTATCCGGTGCTCCCGATGTGGCCATTTATACATTGGGGAGACCCACCACAGACTGGGAGACCGTTTCGCCAAACACCGGCGCTCGGTCCTCCAGCAGTGGCGGGATCTCCCTGTGGCCACACACTTCAATTCCACAGACCACTCCCACTCCGACATGTCTGTCCATGGCCTCCTCTACCATCAAGATGAGGCCACACGCAGGTCGATGGAGCAATACCTTATCTCCTGCCCAAGTAGCCTCCTACCTGCCGGCATGAACATTCAACTCACAGACCTCTGTTGATACCCCTGCCCCACTCTTACCCCCATCCCTATCTATAATTTTAGTCTGGTTCTCTTACTCTCTCTTTTTCCCCCTCACTATAATCTCCCCCCAGCCCTACCTTTCTTTCTCTTTTATTTCCCATAATTCTCCACCTTCCCCCTAGCCCATTTCCCTTCAGCCTATCACTTCCCAGCTCTCTACTTCATCCCTCCCCCCACTTCTTATCCCCCCTCGACCATCCCATGTTACTTCACTCCTGATAAAGGGTTTCGGCCCAAAACGTTGTCACTACCTCCTCCCATAGATGCTGTCTGGCCTGCTGAGTTCTGCCAGCATTTCGTGTTTTTATATACTTCTCGACATGATTCCACCTGCCACTTGCTTGTCCACTCTCTCAGTCTTAAATGGGTGATTCCCTTCTCCAGTGATACCAGATCCACCCCTCCACCACACTCAGGAACCATCTCTCAGCATCTCCACCCCTCAGAATCTCATGCTTCCGTGAGATCACCTCTCAGTCTCCCAGACAACAATGAGCATTGGTCTGATCCTCATCATGGCCGCCTTTCCTCATAAGCCAACCCTGAACTCAGCCTAGTCAGCCACCTTCCAATTCAAGTGATAGGTCCTTCAGTTAGAAAACTAGAAGAGTAGACAGGACTCCAACTGTGGGTGACAATACCTGAACATCTGTACAAAACTTTGCCGGTGTAACACGCTGCAATAACTGCCAAAATTCCCATTGGCTTCCTAACCACATCTTGTACTTGCTCACAATTTTAAACACTGGAGATTCTGCAGAAGCTGGAAATCCAGAGCAACACACACAAAATGCTGGAGGAACTCAGGAACTCTTTGTGGTAAGACCAGAAGACATGGCAGCAGAATTAGGCCATTCAGTTCATCTATCTGCTCCACCATTCCATCATGGCTGATTTACTATTCCTCTCTGCCCCATTCTCCTGCCTCTCCCCATAACCTTTGATGCCCTACATAATCAAGGAAAGGGTGCATAATAAATAAAGACGTTTCTTTCTTTATTTATTTAGAGATACAGCACAGAACAAGCTGCACCGCCCAACAACCCACCTACTTAACCCATGCTAATCACAGGACAATTTACAATGACCAATGAACCTACTAATTGAACGTCTTTGGACTGGGAGGACACTGGAGCACCTGAGGAAATGCATAGTCATGGGGAAAATACGTTGACTCCTTCCAGATAGCACCAGAAATTATCTCCAAACTCCGACACCTCAAGTTGTAATAACACCACACTAACCATTATGTCACCGTGGTTCTGGCAGAGTCCCTTCATCAGGACTGGAGAGGAAAGGGGGTAGAAGCCAGAGTAGGAGGTGAGGGGAGGGCAAGAGTACAAGCTGGCAGGTGAGACCTGGAGAGAGGGAAGGTAAGAGGGTGAGGGAGGAAATGAGGATTGGTGAAAAAGATAAAGGGCTGAAGAAGAAGGAATCTGAGAGGAGAGAGTGCTTTCTGAGAGTGTTCCTCGAGCATTGTGTGTGTGTGCTTACTGCTATCTTTCTGTGTTTCCTGGACGAGACAGATAGTACTCTGAACATTCACTGGTGTTTCACATCAGAGTAATTGTTTCACATTCCACCGCTCTCCCCCCAACCCTCAGCATTTTCCAATCGGCCTTGGATCACACACTGACTTAACCTGTTTATTCTGCAGTCTTTTGCGGAATCCTTGCGTGGTCCTCTCTTTGAGCGATGGGTGGGAGTGTTGGAGGGGAGGAAGCATATTTGAGTTTTACCTTTCAAGTCCTGTTAATACTTAATGAGCCAACAATCCGTCCTACTTACCACAACAAAGCTCCCTGCTCCTTTCACTGTGATAACATTAGCAATATTTTATGAAGAGCCTGCTCTATGCTGTTGATATTAATTCATTTCAAACTTCCTCACAATAATAATTGGACAACTATATTCTTTAATCTCATTAAGGAACAATTAAACTTTTAACTTGGAAGAAAGTTATAAATATTCCTTTGTTAAGTTAACTGGGGTGCTGTATTTTACAAATATTGTCTGTCAGATTAATTCTGCCGTGCCTGTGAAGACGATAGATTTAGTGATTATAATTTTAAGAGTTTGGTTTTGTGGTAAGACCAGAAGACATGGCAGCAGAATTAGGCCATTCAGTCCATCTATCTGCTCCACCATTCCATCATGGCTGATTTACTATTCCTCTCTGCCCCATTCTCCTGCCTCTCCCCATAACCTTTGATGCCCTACATAATCAAGGAAAGGGTGCATAATACCCCTGTGGCTGTTCCCCTCAATAATAAGTATACAGCTTTGGATACTATTGGAGGGATGACCTGCCGGGGGAAGCTGCAGGAACTGGGTCTCTGGCTCTGCGTCTGAAGCAGGCAGGAGAGAGTGTCGACCTGGTTGGACTATGTGGTGGGCAAAATTTTGTAGCTAGGCTTTGGTGGACAAAATTCCAGCACTATTCAGGCCTCTTTACCCATTTGGCTCATGGTAACTCCACACAGAGGAGTTGACGAATCATTTTAAGTACTGCAGATCTAACAACTGCAGTACAATGCAGTGTTGTTTTCTCTGGAATTACCAGATGATTTGAATCAAGCGACTTCAGATGTTAATAGCCTTGCAGTACGTGCTGGGTGTAATAATCACACTTGTTTCGTGTCACACTATCCCAGTGACGCCTGGTAACTAACACCTGTCTTGAAAGGCAGTACATCTCCTGACTTGTTGTGAAGACAGCAGTCAATCTGTGCTGTGATATTTTCAGAGGAAAATATTTTAAAGAAAGGGCAGGTGAAAACTTGGCTGATAGAATTTCTTCACACTGTCCAGGCATCGTGTTCGCAGGCTGGCTGTACAAGCCTTTATCTTGGCCCGGTGTGCTGTGTTGTGCGAGGGTGTCAATGGTGGTAATTTTATTGAGGCCAGAAGTGTGTAGGTTCAAGATTCAAGATTGTTTAATGTCATGTCAATTACACAGGTGTAAAGGGGAACAAAGTAATTGTTACTTCAGATCTAATGCAGCACAAAAAACCTAATAGATATAAATATATAAGACAGCTTGTATACAGCACTGTGCAAAAGTATCAGGCATATATATTTAACTAGGGTGCCTAACACTTTTGCACAGTTCTGCAGTAATTTTATATATTCCACTGTACTGCTGCCACAAAAGAGGAAACACTTTTCATGACACATGTGAGTGATGATAAACCTGATTCTGATATTGCGGACTGAGAGTGGGAAAGGGGCAGGGAGAGGGGAATCATGATTGGGAAAAAGGGAAGGGAGAGGGAATGGAGTGGGAAGAGCCAGAGAGACATTCTGTAATGATTAATAAACCAGTTGTTCGGAATCAAATGACCTTGCCTCATGCCTCAGGTCTAGGTGTGTCTGCACCTGAAATGCTACCTGCCCCTGACACTCTACTGCCACCGGTCCCACTCCCCCCCCCCCCCCTTGGCACTCCACCCTCACCATTCCCAACCTCCTTTACTCCCACCATATTTACAAACTCTTTCTCTGCTCCATGTTGACGAATTCAGTACTGTGGGAAAATAGCACTCTAGCTATTTATATGTGACTAACACGGTCACACAGTATTGTAAATAGATTGATTGTACGTCCATAAAGTGACGTTAGGCACAGGAGTGTACAGAAGGTGACTGACAGGAAATGATAAAGTGGTGATGGGGGCATGGAGGGGTGGGTTAGTGGGTGGAGGTGGTGATCAGCCTTGGGAAAAAGTGACTGTTGTTGAGTCTGGTGGTCCTGGCGCGGATGCTACGTAGCCTCTTCGCTGATGGGAGTGGGATAGTCAGTCCATGAGCAGAGTGGACTGATCCAAACATCCTTCCTGATCCAGAATGTCCTTCGTGGTGGGTAGGCTGGTGCTGGTGATGCATTGGGCAGTTTTGACTAATCGTTGCAGAACCTTCCTGTCCACTGTAGTGCATTTTCCATAACAAGAAAGTTAGACCATAAGACCATAAAACACAGGAGCAGAATTAGGCAATTGAGCCATCGAGTCTGCTCCGCCATTCAATCATGGCTGATCCTTTTTTTTCTCTCCTCAACCCCAGTTCCCGGCCTTCTCCCCATAATCTTTGATGCCATGTCCAATCAAGAACCTATCAATCTCAGCCTTAAATACACCCAACGACCCGGCCTCCACAGCTGCCTGTGGTAACAAATTCCACAAATTCACCACCTTCTGACTAAAGAAATTTCTCTGCATCTCTGTTTTGGATGGACACTCGTCTATCCTGAGGCTGTGTCCTCTTGTCCTAGACTCCCCCACCATGGGAAACAGCCTTTCCACATCTGCTCTGCCTAGACCTTTCAACATTCGAAAGGTTTCAATGAGATCCCCCCCCCCCCATCCTTCTGAATGCCAGTGAGTACAGGCCCAGTGCCATCAAATGTTCCTCATATGATAACACTTTCATTCTTGGAATCATCCTTGTAATCCTTCTCTGAACCCTTTCCAATGTCAGCATATCTTTTATTGGATAAGGAGCCCAAAACAGTTCACAATACCTCAAGGTGAGGCCTCACCAGTACCTTATAAACCCTCAGCATCACATCCCTGTTCTTGTATTCTAGACCTCTTGAAATGAATGCTAACATGGCATTTGCCTTCCTCCCCACCAACTCAACCTGCAAGCTTACCTTTAGAGTGTTCTGCACAAGGACTCCCAAGTCCCTTTGCATCTCAGATTTTTGGATTTTCTCCCCATTATAAAATAGTTTGCATATTTATTTCTTCTATCAAAGTCAAAGTGTATGACCATGCATTTTCCAACATTGAATTTCATAAGCCACTTTCTTGCTCATTCTCCTAATCTGTTTAAGTCCTTCTGCAGCCTTCCTGTTTCCTCAACACTACCTACCTCTCCACCAATCTTCATATCATCTTCAAACTTAACTTGGTAAGCAGCCTCATGCGTGGCACCTTGTCAAAGGCCTTCTGAAAATCAAAAAATACAAAATCTACCGCATCCCCTTTATCTATTCTACTTGTAATCTCTTCAAAGAATTCCAACAGGTTCGTCAGGCAAGATTTTCCCTTAAGGAAACTATGCTGACTTTGTCCTATGTTGTCCTGTGTCACCAAGTGCCCTATAACCTCATCATTAACAATTGACTCCAGCGTCTTCCCAACCACTGAGGACAGGCTAACTGGTCTGTAATTTCTTTTCTGCCGCCTCCCTCCTTTCTTAAAGAGTGGAGTGACCTTTGCAATTTTCCAGTCCTCTAGAACCGTGCCAGAGTGATGCACCATCAATAACTCTCGGAGACGAGAGGCAAAAGATAGGCTTTTATTAGCTGCAAATGTGACCACGACATCCTGGAGACTGAGGGAGGAGCAGTGCCTCCAATCGCCTTTATACAGGGGTCTGTGGGAGGAGCCACAGGAGCAGTCAGCGGGGGGCGTGTCCAGACATGTATACACATAGTTTACCGCACAGAGTCCAATGATTCTTGAAAGATCATTACCACTGCCTCTTTCAGAACCCTCCGGTGCAGTTCATCTGGTCTGGGTGACTTATGTACCTTTAGGTCTTTCAGCTTTTTGGGCACCTTCTCCCTTGTAATAGTAACTGAACTCACTTCTCTTCCTTCACACCCTTCAACACCTGGCACACAGCTAGTGTCTTCCACAGTGAGGACTGCTGCAGAATTCTAGCTTAGTTCATCTGCTATCTCCTTGGTCCCCATTATTATTTCTCCAGCCTCATTTCTAGCCGTCCTATATCCACTATCAACTCTTTTATTTTTTTATGTACTTGAAACAGCTTTTTCTATCTATCTTGATATCGTTTGTTAGCTTGCTTTTATGTTTCATTTTTTCCCTCCTAATATTTCTTTCAGTTGCTTTCCATAGGTTTCTGAAAGCTTCCCAATCCTCTGTCTTCCCACTGATTTTTGCTTTGTTGTTTGCTGTGGCTTCCTTTGTCAGTCACGGTTGTACTATTTTACTATTTGTGTATTTCTTTGTTTTTGAAATACATCTATCCTGCACCTTCCTCATTTTCCCCAGAAACTCACACCATTGCTGCTCTGTTGTCATCCCCGCCAGCGTCTCCTTCCAGTTTACTCCTCTTTCATACCACTGTAATTTCCTTCACTCCACTGAAATACTGCTTCATCAGACTTTACCCTCTCCCTATCAGATTTCAAGTTGAACTCAATCACTGTCTCCTAAGGGTTCCTTTATCTTAAACTCCCTAATCACATCCAGTTAATTACATAACATCAAATCCAGTATAGCTGCTCCTAGTAGGCTCAATGAAAAACTGCTCTAAAAATCCACCTCGTAGGCATTCAACAAATTAACTGTCTTGGGATCCATTAACAACCTGATTTTCCCAATGTACCAGCATGTTGAAATCTCCCATGACAATCATAACATTTCCCTTTTGATACACCTTTCTAATTTTCTGTTGTAATCTGTGGTCCACATCTCAGCTGCTGTTTGGAGGCCTGTCTATAAATGCCATCAGGGTCCTGTTACCTTTGCAGTTTCTTAACTCAACCCACAAGGATTCAGTATTTTCCAATCCGATGTCACATGTTGATATTGATTTGATGCCATTCTTTACCAGTAGAGTCACACCAACCCCTCTGCCTACCTTCCTATCCCTCTGATACAACGTGTAACCTCGGACATTCAGCTCCCAACTACAATCATCATTCAGCCATGATTCAGTGATGGACACAACATCATACCTGACAATCTGTAATTGTGCAACAAGATCATCCACCTTATTTCTTATACTCCGTGCATTGAGATATAACTCTTTGAGTGCTGTGTTTGCTCTCTACTGTGCATCTGTAGAACTTGGTGAATATTGATGTGCTTAGCCCAGCTCCTCAGAAAGCTGAGGCATTGATGAGCTTTCCTGATTGTGTGGAATTCGCCTGAGTAGGTTTTATACAACGTGAACAGAAAGTGAACTTGTGATGGTACCAGCATCCTGGGACCAACACACGAGTGCCGTCATAAAGAAGGCACAACTGCTCCTCTACTTGCTCTCAAGTTTTCATAAATTCAGTATGTCACCTAAAATACCTAGTTACGTCACAGCCTGGTATGAATAACCAAATGCCTAGGAATGCAAAAGTCTGCACAAATGGTGGATACAGCCCAGATCATCACCTGCAAGGGCCTCCCCACCATTTAGAAGCAATGCCACAAGAAAGCAGCATCTTTCATCAAGGACCCCAGCCATCCAAGCCATGCTGTCTTATTGCTGTTTGCATCAGGCAGGAGGTGCAGGAGCCTTAGGTCCCAATCCCCCAGGTTCAGGAACAGTTGTTACCCTTCAACCTTAGGCTCCTGAACTGGTGTGGATAACTTCACTCACCATAACGCTGACCTGATTCTAAAATCTACAGACTCACTTTCAGGGACTCTACAGCTTATCTTCTCAGTATTATTTTACTTTTTTGCCAATTTGTCTTCCTTTATACATTGGTCGTTTGTCAGTCTTTGTGTGCAGTTTTTTGTAAACTCTATTGTTCTGTTTTTTATTTTCCTGTATCACGGTGTGGTTAAATCTAGTGCTCTGGATATAAATAGTGCACTAATGTTCATGGGCTCATTATCCTTTCAGAAACCTGATGTTGCAAAGGAAGAGGGTGTTCCTAAGATATCTTTATGCTTAGTAACAAGAAGAGGGCATGTCCCGGATGGTGAGGGCTTTAATAATGGATGTCATCTTCCTGAGGCACTGCCTTCTGAAGATGTCCTCAATATTAGGGAGGCGAGTACCCATGACGGAGCTGACTGAGTTTACAGCCCTCCGCAGCATTTTCCAATCCTATGCAACCAGTCAGAATTTTCTTCACAGTACATCTGTAGAAATTTGCTAGAGTCTTTGGTGACGTACCAATTTCAAAGCTCAAAGTAAATTTATTATCAAAGTACTATACATAACCCTGAGATTTATTTTCTTGCAGGCATACTCAATAATTTCATAATAGAACAATAACCATAATAGAATCAAGGAAAGACTGCACCAAATGGGCATTCAGCCAGTGTGCAAAAGACAACAAACTGTGCAAATACAAAAAGAAATAAATAGTACAGTAATAATAAATAAGCAATAAATATCAAGAACATGAGATGAAGAGTCATTGAAAGTGAGTCCATAGTTTTTGGGAGCATTTCAATAATAGGGCAAGTGAAATTGTCTCTACTGATTCAAGACCCCGATGGCTGAGGGGTAGCAACTGTTCCTGAGCCTCGTGGTGTGAGTCCTGAGGCTCCTGTACATTCTTCCTGATGGCAGCGGTGAGAAGGGACTATGATCTGGGTGGTGGGGATTCTTGATGATGGGTGCTGCTTTCCTGCAAAGATGCTCCATATAATGTCCTCAGTAGTTTTACCCGTGATGGACTGGGCCATATCCACTACCTTCCGTAGGATTTTCCATTCAAGGGCATTGGTGTTTCCATATCAGGCAGTGATGCAGCCAGTCAGTATACTCTCCATCACACATCTATAGAAGGATGTCAAAGTTTTGGATGTCATGCTGAAACTTCACAAACTCCAAAGGAAGTAGAAGCACTGATGTGCTCTCTTTGTAATTGCACCTATGTGCTGGGCTCAGGGAAAGTCCTCCAAAACGATGGTATTGGAGCTGTGCTTAGCCACACAGTCATATATATAAAGTGAATAGATCAGGGGGCTAAGCACATTACCTTGTGGTGCACCTGTGCCGATGGAGATTGTGGAAGAGATGTTGCAATCTGAACTAACTGGGGCCCACAAGTAAGCAAATCGAGGGTCCATTGCATAAGGAGGTATTGAGGCCAAATTTGGGAAATCTCTCCAAACTCCTATTGAACTAGAGCCACTGTTGTGCCTTCTTCATGAGTGTACCAATATGTTGGGCCCAGGATAGATCTTCAGAGATGTTGATGCCCAGGAACTTGAAACTGCTCACCCTTCCCACTACTGACCCCCTCAATGAGGATTGATGTGTTCCCTTGACTTCCACTTCCTGAAGTTCTCACTCAATTCCTTGGTCTCACTGACATTGAGTGCGAGATTGTTGTTGGGACACCTCTTAACTAGCCAATTTATCTCACTCCTCATCACCTTCTGAGATTCTGCCAACTGCAGTGGTTTCAATGGCAAGTTTATAGATGGCATTTTAATTGTGCCTAGCCACGCAGTCATGAGGGTAGAGAGCGTAGAGCAGTGGGCTAAGCACGCATCCTTGTGGTGTGCCAGTGTTGATTGTCAGCGAGGGGGAGATGTTATTTCTGATCCACACTGACTGTGGTCTTTTGACAAGGATGTCAAGCATACAGTTTCAGAGGGAGGTACAGACACCCAGGTTTGGAAGCTTGCTGATTAAATATTATAACATTATAAGGAGCACAGATGTGTTAGATGGTCACAGTCAAATCTTGAACTAGAGACACTGAAATGCTCCCACTCACATTGCCTGTGTTGCCATGTAGCTGGGGTTTTCCTTTATATAATGTTAATATAATTTTGAAATCTACATTAATATAATTGTGAAATCCCCTGTAATTAATTATGTGTTAATGAATATAATCCATAAATTTTCTAAATAATAAATGTATCACATCCTTTCCTTTGTGACATTTCAGAGCTTCAATGTATTTACATTGTCAGTGTTTCAAGTTATGACAATGTTACAAATTGTAACAATAAACACAGAATGGAAGACTGTAGCTCATTGTTAATAAACTACCAGCCATAGTACATTAGTAGTGGTCATAGTATCCATATTACAAAAATAAACATTTAAAGTCCCTTAGAGCAATGGTTGATCTACATAGCTGTGTAAAAATTAGAGGGAATGTTGACTAGTCAAGTAGTTTATTGACATTTAACTATATACATGTATATAACTATATAATGTATATAGAAATGAGATAACATTTCTCTGAACCAGGGTGTAAAGCACAGTACATAACACATGATAACCTATATAAAGGTAAGGATAAAATCTACAGATGAATCACACATAAATAATAAACTAAAGTGCATTAATATTGAATATTGTAAGGTACAGAACAGATTAACCAGTGACACTTCAAATACGATGCAGCAGGGAGTTCAGAAGCCTAATGGCCAGGGGGAAGAAACTGTTTCCCATCCTGACCATTCTTGTTTTTATGCATTGAAGTCTCCTGCCTGATGGTAGAAAGTCAGAGAGGATGCTGGATGGGGGGGATGGGTGGGATCCTTAATAATACCAAATGCCCTGTGTGTACAGCTCTACTGATAAAGGACCTGATGGATGGTAGGGAGACTACTATGATCCTCTCAGCCGTTCTCACAGTCCTTCGTAGGGACTTCTGCTCCGAGGCTCGGCTGCTCCCTTACCAGATGGAAATGCAACTTGTCAGGATGCTCTCAATGGTGCTCCTGTAACATACAGTTATGATGGGGGGGGGGGGGGGGGGGGAGGTGCAAGAGGGTACAGGTTTAAAGTGAGAGGGGGAAAATTTAAAGGAGGTATGAGGAGGCAAGTTTTGCACACAGAGGGTGGTATTTATCAGGAATAAGCTGACTGAGAAAGTGGTGGTGACAGGTACAATTGCAATATTTTAAAGATATTTGGACAGGTACATCACAGGCAAAGCCCTCCCCTCTACGGAGTACATTTGCAGGGAGCATTGCCACAAGAAAGCAGCATCCATTATCTCAGAAACTCCCCCCCCCCCCCCCCCCCACACAGACCACGTTCTCTTCTCACTGCTACCACTGGGCAGGAGATGTAGAATACTTGGTTCCCACACCACCAGGTTCAGGAACAGTTATTACCCTACAACTTTCAGGCTCTTGAATTGGTGTGGATAACTTCACTCACCACTACTCTGAACTGATTCTATGATCTATAGACTCACTTTCATAGTCTCTTTACAACTCGTGTTCCCAATTTGTGTTTTAGTTTGCATGATCTGTCTCCTTTTGTTTCTCCGTGTTTGTTTATGTATGGTTTTTCATAGAATCTATTTCTTTATTTTTCATGTAAATGTCTGCAAGAAAATGTATCTCAAGACATCATATGGTAATATATACATTCTTTGATAAGAAAATTACTTTTGACCTTAGACTTGGATAGGAAAAGTGTAGAGGGATGTTTGCCTAACCTGGGCACAAACATAAGAGATTCTGTAGATGCTAGAAATCCAGAGTAGCACACACAAAATGCTGGAGGAACTCAGCTGGTCAGGCAGCGTCTGTGAAAGCAATAAAGAGTCAACGTTTCGGGCTGAGACCCTTCATCAGGCCTGATATGTCGACCGTTGACTCCTTTCCATAGGTTTCTCCTGAGATGGGCGAGGTGGTGGTAAAACAGCCCATTTCTGTGCTGAATCATTGTATCAGTCCTTACTTCTATCTTGGGCATGTATTATATCTGATAAGCTTCAAAGGGCGAGCATGAACACAGCAGGCAGAATGGCCTTCTTCTGGGCTGTGTGGTTTTGTAATTGCATCGCAATAGCCTGCTTTGCCCAACTCTTTCCTGACCTGCACTGTTACCCATTCCCGGGAAACAGCTGGCCATTGCTGTGCCGAAACTTCTGGGAATGTTGCAAAACATATACTGTGGAGCATTCAAGTTTTGGAAATCCAGTTTTCACTGAAGGAAGTATTTCCTAACAGTGCATTCACAAGCATATCCAGTGGCCCTGTCCTCTCAGCAGGGGGCCGAGCTCTAAGATGTGCAGGTCGCTGGCCACAGACCTTCACTATCCAAGTGGCCTCACCTGCAGAGAGCTTGGAACCAGACACAAGACGAAGGGAGATTACCAGGATAGCGCAGTGGCTGACACGATGCTGCTAAAGCTTGGGCTTGTATATTCTTACCATGTGCACGTGGGTTTCCACCGGGTGCTCCAGTTTCCTCTCACAGTCCAAAGCTAGTAGATTAGTTGGTCATTGTAAATTGTCCAGTGATTCGGCTAGGGGTTAAATCAGGAACTGCTGGGCAGCACGGCTCAAAGGGCCAGAAGGGCCTGTTCCAAGTTGTATCTCAACAAGCAAGTAAATAACTAAATACTTTGGAAGTACTGGTAGTGGTAATGGAGCAAGCCCTGAATGTGTGGCTCAGCGGGTAGAGCTGCTGCTCCACACCTCCAGGGTCCCAGGTTCAATCTTGACTTGAGGAGCTGTCAGCATGGGGTTGGCATGCTCTCCCTATGACCGGGAAGGTTTTCCTTGCGTGCTCTAATTCTCTCCCTAGTGGCAGGGTGCAGACGAGAGGATGAGGTGCAGGAAAATGGGAGGGGTGACAGGATTATAAACACAAGAGATTCTGCAGAGGCTGAAAATTTGGAGCAACGCACAGAAAATGCTGGAGGAACTCAGCAGGTCAGGCAGCATCTTCGGCAGGGAATTAACAACTGATGTTTTGGACTAGCCACCCAATGAAGGGTTTCAGCCTGAATGTTTGATTTTTGAATTCCTCTCCATTGATGCCTCCTGACCTGCTGAGTTCCTCCAGCATTTTGTGTATGTTGTGGGGGATAGAATTGATGGCAGAGCTGCGATGGATGCAATGGGCTGAATGGCCTCCTCTTCACCAGTAAATAATCTGTAATATAGTCACTGTTTCAGCAGAACTCCCACAAAGCAGCACACACACTATGTGGCATGGCAGCGCAGCAGTCAGCATAACACTATACCGCACCAGTGATCCGGGTTCAGTTCCTGCCGCTGTCTGTAAGGAGTTTGTGTGTTCTCCCTGAGACCCTGTAGGTTTCCTCCCATATTTGAAACGTACGGGTTAGTAAGCTTTTAGTGTTTTCCCTAGGCGCCGGAAGCATGGCAATTTTCTGCGGCTGCTCTCGTGCACAACTCGGACTGCATTGGTCGTTGATGTAAAGGATGCATTTCACTCTGTGTTTTGATATACATGTGATTAATAAAGCTCTTTAACCATTGGCTTACTGTTCAAAGATGGGAGACAAGAAGTTAAAATTGCCATCGAAAGGTTAACTCTGGGTGTTATTATCCAGAATTCACTGCCTGTGGGGCTGGTACTGCAGATACGTTATCAATGTAATAACTAATCTTTAAATGTGTGAAATATCTGTATAGTAATGTGAGCAGATATGTATATTTAGTGATCAGTTTGGAGTGAATGTTGTCTTGGTGCCTATGGAGAACTCCTTGATCTTCTGTGAGTAATGGCAGAGAGTCTTTTACCTGCCCCTGTTAGACTAGGCAGGTCTTCAGTTTCATGTGTCATGTGAACAATGGTACATCCTACAAAGCTGCTACTGTGTCTTCAGAAATAGTCCATCCTTAACATTTACTGATCGTCAGAACGGTCCCTATGAATCTTATTGGTCTGCACTTGCCTGACGCATCTCCTTTAAACTTTCCCCCTCTCACCTTAAAGCTACGTCCTCTAGTATTGGACTTTTTTACCCCGGGGGGAAGATTCTACCTGTGCCCGTAATTACATTCAACTTGGTGTAAGGTGCCCTTTGGCCTGACCAAGACTTGTTGGTCTGCCAGCACGTCGAGATGTCTATGGAGGAAGGTTGCTGACTGGCACGTTCCAGGCCGCACGAGGACATGCTGAAGGACTGACTGAAGCTTGGTGCAGCCTCCACAAGGGCTCGGTGGGGGAAGGACCACAGTGTAGGGTCCTTCAGCTACTGGAGAGGGAGGGCCAGGTTGGGTGAGGAAGTCCCTCGATTATAGAAGTATTGCCCCACCCCAGGGTGGCAGGAGTGGCAGCGGTGCTGTTGGTGTGTGTGAATGCGATGGAGCTGCATGGAACACATTGACGGTGGATGTAAAGAACGAAAAGGCACTGAACAGTTTATTCTTATAAATATTTCATTACGAATAAAATTTATTTTGTTTTTAAAAAAGATAAACTTCCACCAGGTCTTCCCTCAGCTTCTGCCCCTGTAGCAGAAGCAGTGCTCGTTGTATTAAGCATGTTAGATATTACCCACGTTAGGGAAGGAATTGCGGGATTTGACCCAGCAACATTGAAGCAACGGGACACTGTGTGGCTTGGAAGGAACTTGCAGGAGACCAGAAGATATAGGAGCAGAATTAGGCCATTTGGCCCATCGAGTCTGCTCCACCATTTCATCATGGCTGATCCACTTTTCCTCTCAGGCCCGATTTCCTGCTCCCCACCCCCCACCCCCCCCCCCGTATCTCTCCAAGGGGAGGAGTGCCCTAACAAAATTCTTCAGGTTGGGAGCTCAGTCAGAGGACCCTGTTCGTCTAGAGTTTGGCTTCGAGCTCTGTTGGTGACAATGTAACTGGGAATGCTCTGGGGAGCCCTATAGATGAACTGGCATTATTACCCATGTGGGTTTGGTTTAATGCCATATACAGAACGAGAGATGACAGTTCAATATGAAATGGATGACCATAAGGCCATTAGACATAGTAGAAGGATTAGACCATTCAGTCCATTGAGTCTGCTCCACCAATCAATCATGGCTGATTTATTATCCCCCTCAACTCCATTCTCCTGCCTTTTCCCTGTCATCTTTGACATCCTGTTTAATCAAGAACCTATCAACCCTTGCTTTAAATATACCCAATGACTTGGTCTCCACAGTCATTTGTGGCATTGAATTCCACAGATTCACTACTCTCTGACAAAAGAAATTCCTCCTTATCTTTGTTCTTAAGTGACACCCTTCTATTCTGAGGCTGTGCCCTCTGATCCTGGATCCACTCTATCAAGGCCCTTCAATATTCAATAGGTTTCAATGAGATTCCCCCTCCTTCATCTAAAATCCAGTGAGTATAGGCTCAGAGCCATCAAACAGATGGTCTGGTCTCTGGAAGTGGACTTGAATCCCATTGCCCTATGGCTGAGAATAAAATACTCAAATCAGTCCATAACCAGAGAATGACAAGGAGAATCCTGTCATGACACACCCCCATTCAAGTACAGCTGGACTGTGTTTGGTAGACTAAATGTCTCCTTATTTTTCTTTGATTACAATAATCAGAAACAGTAGTCTTCAAAAGACAGATTTAGTACTTGATATACTAAACTTAGTAGCGTAGAGGTTAAAGCAATCATTTTACACCACCATCAATTACCAATTAGGTTTTGATTTCTGCCACTATCTGTAAGGAGTTTGTACATTCTCCCCGTGACCACTTGCGTTACCTCCGGGTGCTCTAGTTCCACATTCCAAAGACTTACGGTTAGGGTTAGTAAGTTTTGGACATGCTATGTTGGTGCCAGAAAAGTGGTGACACTTGTGGGCTGCCCCCAGCACAATCTTGATTTCATGTAAAATGATGCATTTCAGTGTATGATTTCACATACGTGTGACAAATAGAACTAATCCTTTTTCTCTAAGACTTGTGCCCCAAAGTTCCCAGGTCCCAGTGCACCGATACCCCTTGTAGAACTGAATCTTTTGTGGATCTCATTCACCAAAATGTGTTGCCTGCCAGTTCATCACATTAAACTTCATCTGCCGTGTGTTTGCCCATCCACCAGCCTCCAAACATCACTCCAACCTATTACAATCCTCTTCGTCATCAGAATTCTGATGTTTTGCATCTTCTGCAAATTTAGAAAGTATGAAAACACAGAAGGGTGGCGTAGAGATCAGTTAGTAAGTTGCTAGACTCCAAAATTAAAGAAAAAGAGACTAATCATCTGTTTCATTGAAAGTGGTCAGTTGTTCAAATGCTGTCAAGGGTAGGACATGTCTGATGGACATTTTGAAGGACTGATAAAAGATAGTTAACAGGAAGATTGTTCATGTGGATTACAGGGAGAAGGCAGGAGAAAGAGGTTGAGAGGGGAAGTGAATCAGCCATGATTGAATAGCAGAGCAGACTCAATGGGCCAAATGGCCTATTCTGTTCCAATGTCTATGTCTAATCCATTCAGTACATCTGCTTGTTGAGGTAAAAATCTAATCATACAATCGTGTGGCAGCAACATGGTCAAGAGATTCAGTTGCATTTCAAACCAAACATGAAAATGGAGAAGAAATGTGATCTAAGTGACTTTGACCAGGGAATGCAAAACAGACAAAAATGCTGGAGGAACTTAGCATCTATGGAAAAGAGTAAACAGTCGATGTTTTGGGCCGAAACCCTTCATCATAGATGCTACCTGACCTGCTGATTTCTCCCAGTATTTAGTGTGTGTTGCTTTGGAATTCCAGCATCTGCAGATTTCTTGTGTTTGTGAGACTACTACTACTGTGAAGTCACTTTGAGGGATATCTATCCTGCAGAAGTTTAAATCTTTCCAGTCCTGAAGAAGAGTCTTGGCCCAAAACGTCAACTGTATGCTTTTCCATAGATGCTGCTTGACCTGCTGAGTTCCTCAAGTACTTTGTGTGTGTTACTCTGGATTTCCAACACCTGCAGATTTTTCTCGTGTTTGTTGACCATGGAATGATTGTTGGTGCCAGATGGGGTGGTTTGAGTATCTCAGAAACTGCTGATCTCCTGGGATTTTCACGCACAACAGTGTCTAGAGTTTACAGAGAATGGTGCAAAAAAACAAAAGCATCCAGTGAGCAGCAGTTCTGTGGGAGAAAACGCCTCATTACTGAGAGAGGTCAGAGGAGAATGGCCAGACTGGTTCGAGCTGACAGGAAGGTAAAGGTAACTGAAGAGCATTTCTGAACCTCGCAGTGGATGGGCTGGAACAGCAGTAGATCACAAGCATAAACTCAGAGGCCACTTTATTAAGTACAAGAGATACCCACTAAAATAGCCATTCTGTGTATATAGGGATCCGGGTGTTTTGCAGCATGGGGAGGGCTCCATTGTAGGAGCCTGAAATCGTGAGGACAGATTCTGAACATCACCCCCCCCCCCCCTTTGTTTCACAAGGAACCCTAAGCTTTTAAAGCTGGAAGTGCTGGCGTTGTTTTTCTTGCATTGTTGGCCACAGCTCCCTTATCTCACTCAGCAGACCAGCAGTGAGGTTGGCTTAGTGGCACAGATGGTAGAGCCACTATCTCAGAAAACCAGTGGACCTGGGTTCGATCCCAACCTCAGACTCTGTCTGTGTGTGGCTTCCCATGTTCTCCATACACATCCCCAAGCCGTGCAGGTCGGTGAGTTAATTGGCTGCTTTGTTCTGCCTGAGTGTTTGTCTGAGCGAATTGATTAGAATGTGGGGAGGATATTAAAAAATTGAATTAATATAGGGTTTGTATAAATAAAAAGAGAGATTAGGTTTGTTTGTCACGTGTACATCGAAACATAGAGTGCAATGTGTTGTCTTGCATCAACGACTGAGGATTGTGCTGGGGGCAGTCCGCAAATGTCACCATTCTTCCAACACAACATAGCACGCCCACACCTTACTATCCCCAACCTGTATGTCTTCAGAATGTGGGAGAGAACTGGAGCACCCAAAGGAAAGCCAGTCAGTCAAAGGGAGAAACGGACAAAGTCCTTACAGACAGCGACGGGAATTGAACCTCGATCCGTAATGGCTGGTGCTGTAAAGTGTTGCATTAACCATGCAGCCCTTGGTGGTTGATGGCCAGTAACAAGGTGGATGGGCCAAAGGGTCCCTGTGAAGGGGAACCATGTTCTGTTAGATAGAATTAAACCTATTTCTGTACAGACGGGGCTTTGTAACTGAGCTGGGAAGTAAAGGCAGAAAATGTGGCTTCATTCAGAGACTGTAATGGGTGTCTGTGGAGGTTTATGCTTTGACAAGAGGATAACCTCCCTCTTGTTTTCCCATCCTTTTCATCAGGGCTGCTTCAGAAAGAGCCACACAGATTAACTGTCAATAGTCTCTGCCTGTCCTGAAGCCCCTGTACACCACACTGCGTGATGTGCTGTTCCATTCTCTCTGTGAGCCTTGCAGTAACGCTTTGACAGCTAATCTTAGCCCCTCGCCTGAAAGCTGGAACAGCACAAAGTGATGTTAAAATGTCAGGCTCGGTCAGAATAAACAATCAGGCCAATGCAATTCAAAAATGATTTGGGATAATATTGAAGTCACACTTTTATGCAATTATAGCATAAGGCTTTGTAAAATTATCCTTTGGTAATTTGATTCCGTTTCTTTTGCTGAAATTCTATTACTTTTATTATATTAAAAAAATCAGATTCCTGCATTTTGAAACGTGAAGCAGTTTTATTCACAGGTGAATAACCTAATTAAATACTTAATACAATTCATTATCTGCTTTACTTCGAATCTAAAAGGGAGGATCCCTTGGTACTGCTGGTGCCAGTGTCAGAAATTTGAGACCCTCAAGGCTTGGGGTCCAGGATTCATAGGATCAGGCCCTTCGGCCCGACTGGCCAGGGTGCCCCATCCAAGCCAGTCCTATTTGCCTGTGTATGGCCCATATTCTTCTAAACCTTTTCTATCCATGTGCCTGCGCAGAGCAGCACACACACACAAAATGCTGGAGGAACCTTGCAGGTCAAGGAGCAACTATGGAGCTGACATTTTGGATGTCAATAAACAGCTGACATTTTGGGCTTGACCTGAAACGTCGACTATTTACTGGACCTCCACAGATGCTACCTGATCTGCTGAGTTCCTCCAGCACCTTGTGTGTGTGTTTTGCTCTGGATGTCCAGCACTTGCAGAATCTCTCGTGTTTATGATGTACCGCCCAACTGTCTTTAAAAAGCTGTTTTTGTACCACTTCTCTGGCAGCTCATTCCACAAAAATACCATCCTTTGTGTAAAGATAAAAAGTTGCCAATCAAGTTCCTATTAAATCTTTCCCCTCGAAGTTGACTTGCCGAATTAGATGATAATTGCAACTCCATAAGACATAGGAGCACTGAGTCTGCTCCGCCATTCCACCATGACTGATTTATTATCCCCCCTCAGCAACATTCTCCTGCCTTCTCCCCGTAACCTTTGACACCCTGACTAATCAAGAACCTGTTAACCTGAATATACCCAAGCCAGGGGTACAGGCTACTGTTGGTTTGGAATGTTGGAGCATAATGGATATTGGAGCCTGTTCTCCCACCCAAACAACCCAACGACTTTCCACCAATCACAGTCTGAGTCAAGTTTATCAATACCTCTCCTCTTTCCAAGCAACAGCCTCTGTGGATTTGTTGGTGCATGGGCCTCTCGAGCACTCCTTGCATCCTGTCTGACGTGGAACAAACTGACAGCCTGACACGACTCACCGAGCACCCGTTACCTGGAGCAGGAGTGGGCCATTCAACTCTTCAAGCCTGCTCCAGCATTCAATATCATTCTGGCAGGTCAGTCCCCCACTCTGAGTCAGTTCCCCATATCCTCAACTGTCCAGTCACTCAAAATGTACCTAAAATATCGAACATTGAACAGTACGGGAAGAGGCCCTTCAGCCACTGAATTATACTGAACCAATAAATCTAATGACACAAGATCCATTCTGTCTGCACAAGGTCCATGTCCCTCCATTATCTGGACAATCAGATACTTATCTTCTTCTTCTTAAGGATGTCACCCCTACTGGGCATGGGCTGCAAACAGTAACTCACCAGAGGCCTCTATCCTGGGCCAGTCTTCCAAATTGTCCCCAGGTGTAGCCCATCTTCAAAAATTCTTCCTCTCCTAGTGATGAGGTCTTCGAAGCTTCTGCTGGTGTTTCTGTTACTCTGGGATTTTACAGGATGGGGTTGCTAGCCCCAAGCCCACCACCCCTATTGCTGCAACCAGGCTTGGGACTGCCCATGGGGGAGTTATATACCTGTCTAGGAACTTTTAAATAGCACTATCGTACTTGCCCCCGGCAGGGCATTCCAGGCTCATGCCCCTCTCTGTTACGCTAACTGCTGAGCTGCCACGCTGCCTAGTACTGTGTGTCTGGAAGGTACGCTTCTGCATGTGTGACTTTGTCAAACTGCAGTTGGACCATCCTGTGGGACCCGTCTCCCGATTTAGACCCTGGTGTCTAGGTGTTTGTGAGGAGGACGCTCGCAAGGTCAGGTTGTCTGGGAATGACTTTGCAGTGTTCTATACCTCCGCCAATAAGATCACTTGCCTTCCTTTCCAACTTCTCGACCTGCCCTGTTACCTTCAGGGACAGTTAACCTTGATGCCACAGCCCTGCAATTACGATTCCACCATTCCCTTTTCTTGCTGGCCCCACCCATTCCATCACCTTTTCCCTTTAGCCCATCTCCCCTACTGGGGCACAGGCCACCGAAAGAAGCTCACCAGAGCCCTGGGACAGTCTTTCAAGTTGACTCCAGGTGTAACCCGTCTTCTTCAAGGCATGCGGTCATTGGAGCTTCTGTTGGCATTTCTGTACCTCTGGGTTTTTACGGGATGGGGTTGCTAGCCCCACGGTCAGCCCTCCTCCTGTCACAGCCGGGCTTGGGACTGTCCATGGCAAGGCAAGGCAAGTTTACTTGTATAAAGCACTTTTCAAACACAAAGCAGTTCAAAGTGCTTTACATAAAATGACACAAAATCAGACATCAAATTTCGGACAATATAAAGAGAATAAAATCACACATAAAAACAAAGGAATGAAAGTTACAGTGCAGGAGATTCTAATGAAAAGCTACAGCAGAGTAAGAAGTTTTAAGCCTCAGTTTAAAAGAGCTTAAAGTTGAGGCAGGCTTCAGACCCTCTGAAAGGTTACTAAAAGCTGCTTCACCACATTTAGCTTTGCCCCTGGGGATGGTAAACAGACCTGACCTGAGGGCTCGTAATGAAGGTTCATAATGCAGCAGGAGATCAGAGATGCATTTTGGCCTGAGCACATCCAGTGCTTTATAAAGTAATATTTTTAAGTCAACCCTCTGATGGACAGAAAGCCAGTGTAGTGGCTTCCCGCTCACCCTCTCCCTACTCTCCACCCACCCACTCCCTACCCTATCTTCACTCTTGTTCCCTCTCACCCACCCCACTCTCAGTCTCACCCCGCCCTTTCCTCCATATTGCCCCCCCACCCACTCCATTGCCTCACACTACTCCCGACTTAATACCTTCCTGCTGCCTGAACGTTCCACTGTAACCCAGAACTCCCTCATTAATCCTACTGCCAACTTTGATTTGAGCAGCCACCTTCTCAACTGTGGCTCCTGCAATTATTGTGTTGTTCTGCCGAGCACTGTGGGTACGTGGGTATGCCACGTTGGCACCGGAAAGTGCGGCAACCCTTGTGGGCTGCCCACAGCACGTCCTTGGGCATGTTGGTTGTTAGACCAAGTGACGCATTTCACTGTAAGTTCTGTTGTGTTTGGTGTAGTTCTGCCGAGAATCGTGGCATGGCATGCTATGTTGGTACTGGAATGCATGGCAACATTTGCGGGCTGCCCCCAGTGCACCCTTGTGTGTGCTGGTTGTTAATGCAAACCACACATTTCACTGTATGGACAGGGGATAAACAAATCTGAAGTCCAAATCATTTTTACTCCTTTGGAAGCAGGAAGACTAAACATATTGTATCTAGTTCCATGGAAATTCACTGGTGACAATGACACCTGTGAGTTTCTGTTTCCCCACAAGAAGGTTACTTGTGAATCCACTTTGCCACTCTTGTCCCCCTCAGTCCTTTGGAAACGGTATTGGCTTATTACTGTCACATGTATCAAAGTACGGTGAAAAGCTGTTCATAGAGATCAGGTCACTGCACAGTACACTGAGGTAGAACAATAACAATGCAGAATAGTGCAGGAGGCCCAAGGGTCCAGGTAAGGCACTCTTCCTCGTCCTGTTCCGTTATCGCTCAAAACCAACTCACAATAGTCCAGAGACATCTTCCACACCAGGACCACCAGTTACTTTCCTCAAGCAGTAAGACTGATCAACACCTCCACCCACTAACCCACCCCTGCTTCATTATTTCCTGTCAGTCACTTTATGTGCAGCTTAACGTCACTTTATGGAGATACAGTCAGTGTACAGTACTGGGTAAAAGCCTTAGGCACATACATATAACTAGGGTCCCTAAGACTCCTACACAGCACTGGAGCAGCAAGCAAGTTTGTAAATTGGGCGGGAGCAAAGGATGTTGGAAATAGCGAGGGTGGAGCGCCGCTGGAGGGACGTGCGATAGGTGGCAGAGAAGGAGTGCCAGGGGCAGGAGGAGATGACACAAGTGCAGGCACACCCAGCTCCGAGATATGAGGCACGGTCATTTGATTTCAAACAACTGGTTTATTGATCATTACAGAATGTCTCTCTGGTGCTTCCCACTCCCTCCCCTCTCCCTTCTCCTTTTCCCAATTGTGATTCCCCATCCCACTCTCACTCCACAATAGACAATAGAGACCCATATCAGAATCAGGTTTATCATCGCTCACGTATGTCATGAAATTTGTTTTTATTTTTGTGGCAGCAGTTCAGTGTAACACTTAAAATTACTACAGGGCTGTGCAAAAGTCTTAGGCACCCTGGCTATATATACATATGAGCCTATGACTTTTGTACAGTACTGTACAGCATCTATCTTATGTACTTATATTTATTGTGTTTTCATTATTATTGTGTTCTTTATGTTTTGTGTTTCTTTTTGTGCTCCTTCAGATCCAGAAGAACAATAATTTTGTTCTCCTTTACACTTGTATACAGGAATTTACATTTAACAATCTTGAATCATGGATCTTGAATCAGTAATCACCAGATGCTCACATTTCCAGTCCTGAAGAAGGGCCTTGGTCCAAAATGTTGACTGTTTATCCCTTTCCATAGATGCTGCCTGGCCTGCTGAGTTCCTCCAGCATTTTGTGTGTGTTGCTCTGGATTCCCAGCATCTGCGGAATCACTTGTGTTTATGAGATGGTCACATGACTGACCCCTGGGAAAGGCATGTAAATAACTCTCACTGGGTTCTAGGGGGCTCTGGCTGCTGACCCCAGAATGGGGCCCAGGGTAAGTCAAAGTTGATCATTAGTGGGACAATTTTAGTTGCCTACAGTGACAAGAGGGTGTCGGGGTGGAGATACGTCTCTACCAAAGGAGGTGTAAGGTACTTCTTCCCTCCACTAGCCTGCAGGTCACTCTTGGGCAAGTTGCCGCACCTTCTTAGCCCCTCTCTCCCCAATCAGGGTCACGTGAGGCCAGTGGAGTAGGTGGTGGATGGTCGTATGAACAGCTGGTGCATATCACAAGTCCTGGTGATGTGGCCACTGGCAAACTCTGAAGACTTTTGATAATGTCTGGGGTCACCCATTTTGTAAAGACACTGCCAGGAAAAGGCAATGGCAAACCACTCCCTGGAGAAAAATTTGCCAAGAACAATCATGGAAATGGATAAGACCATAATCACCCGTGTCGTACGACGGGGCATGTAATGATGATGATGTCAACAACAGACCCTAGGTAGATCTGCCAAACCATAGGGGAACCTGAGGCTGGCAGTCCCACTTCTGGTAGGACTCTCAGTGGGTTAAATGTGACACAGAGGGTTGTGGGTATATGGGATTGAGCTGCCAAGTGCTGGAGATGAGTATCTAATTACGTGTGGCTGGCACGGTCGTATCGCAGTGATGTAATACTTCACGGTGTGAGTGATTGGGATACCATTCTCACCTTCGTATGCACGGAGTTTGTACGTCCTCCCCATGACTGTGTGGGTTTCCTCCGGGTGCTCTGTTTCCTCCCACGTTCCAAAGATGTACTGGTTAGTAGGTTAATTGCTTACATGGGTGCAATGCGCAGGCTCGCTGGACTGGAGGAGTCTGTTACTGTATTGTATCTCAAAGTAAAATAAATTAAATGAGAGGTCAGGTAGCTTTATCTCCATCTTTTGCCATCTGCAGTCTATACACTTTGTCTGGGAGCGTTCTCCTTGATAAGTAATGGTGACACCGAGCCACCCTTGGCGAAGGATATTGAAGTTCCCCACTAGCCTATGTGATTCGTTCGTTCGTTTTGTGCCATGTCGTATGACATGGGCGATCGTGGTCTTCCCAGACCATGACCGTTCTTGGTAAGTTTTTCTACAGAAGTGGATTGCCTTCTTCTGGGCAGTGTCTTTACAGGGCAGGTAACCACAGCCATTATCAATACTCGTCAGAGACTGTCTGGCTGCTGTCATATAACCAGGACTTGTGATATGCACCAGCTACTCATACAACCGTCCACCAGCAGCTCCCATGGCTTCACGCGACCCTGATCGGTGGGGGGGGGGGGGGGAGCTAAGCAGCTGTCACACTTTGCCAAGGAAGACCTGCAGGCTAGCGGAGAGAAAGAGCACCTCACACCTCCATATCTCCACACCACCACCTTCAGCAGGTTAACTGATTTGTAAATTGCCCCGGTGTGAGGGTGATGGGTTGATGGGAGTGTGGGGAGAGGGTGTAGCGTTAGTGTAAATGAGTCCTTATTGTCAGCGCAGACTGGATGGGCTAAAGGCTCTGCTTCTGTGGCTCTAGGTGTTAGATCAGAGCCTTGATAACAGTTGTTTATTGTACTTCATTCTCTGCCTGTTGAAAGGTCAAAAGCTGTTGATAAGCACCAGAACTCCAGTGGTGTTCATAAACACCAGTGGTGTGGTGACGGAGCCTGTCTGATTCACAGTGACAATGTGCAGGGTGCAGTCACAGGCTCATCCAGATACCAGGCCACTGCCACATGGCGATTGGCCAGAGGCTCAGCGAGGAGCAGCCAGTTAGAACATAAGGAATAGGAGCAGGGGTCAGCCAGCTCAGAATTCAAGATTCAGGATTGTTTAATGTCATTTCCAGTACACACGTGTAAAGGAGAACAAAATAATTGTTACTCTGGATCCGATGCAGCGCAAAAAAAACTATTAGATAAATATAAATACATAAAATAGCTTATATGCATAGATTGATTGTGTGTGCATAAAGTGACGCTAGGCGCAGGAGTGTCTGTACATAAGGTGACTGACAGGGAATGATAAAGTAGTGGTGGTTGAGGGTGTGGAAGGTGGGTTAGTGGGTGGAGGTGTTGATCAGCCTTACTGCTTGGGGAAAGTACTGTACCTGTTTCTGGGTGCGGTTGTCCTGACGTGGACATTATGTGGCCTCCTCTCGTTGGGAACGGGACAGACAGTCCATGAACAGGGTGGGTGGGATCCTTCATTCAATACACTCATGCCTGCACTGGCCCATGGGCTGAGTTCCACCTACTTGCCTTCTCCACACAATCCTTAATTACCCTGTTACGCAAAAATCTATCTGACTGTGTCTTAAAGATATTTAATAAGGTGGCCTTCAAGATTCACTGGGCAGAGAATTTCACAAATTCACTACTCTCCAGAAAAAGCAGTTCCTTCTCATCTCGGTCTTGAATCTACTCACCCAAATTTTGAGGCTATTTCCACTTGTTCTGGTCTCATCTACCAGTGGGAAAAAATTCCTGCCTCTAGCTTACCTACTACTTTCTTAAGATTTCAGAATTCAGATTTAGATTTATTATTCACGTGTACATTGAAATATACAGTTTGAATGTACAAATTTCAAAGTAAATTTATTATCAAAGTACATATATGACACCATATACAACACACTCATTTTCTTGTGGGCATTTCTGGTCTATACAAGAAACACAATAGAATCAATAAAAGAGCAAACCCAACTGGGCATACGGCAGCCAAGGGGCCAAAAAAACCAATACAAATACAAAAAGAAAGAGAAAATAATAATAACTAATAAATAAAGAATAAATATTCAGAACATCAGATGAGAAGTCCAATGGTTGTGACGCTATCCCCTCTGGTTCAGGAGCCTGATGGCTGAGGGGTAATAACTGTTCCTGAACCTGGTGGTGAGGGACCAGAGGCTCCTGTGCCTCCTTCCTGAGAGCTACAGTGAGAATAGAGTATGTCCTGGATGGTGGATGCCACTTTCCAATGGCAATGCTCCATGGAGATGTGCTCAATGATGGGGAAGGTTGGACCCGTGATGAACTGGGCCGTATCTAATATTTTTTGTAGGCTTTTCTGTACAAGGGCATCGGCGTTTCCTTACCAGGCTGTGATGCAACCAGTTAATATTCTCTCCACCATCTATCTACAGAAGTTTGCCAGAGTTTTAGATGATGTCAAATCTTCGCAAACTTCTAAGAAATTAGAGGCACTTTCTTCATAATCGCTCATACATGCTGGACCCAGGATAAATCTTCTGAAATGACAACACTGAGGAATTTAAAGTTGTTGACCCTCTTCACCTCTGATCCCCTGATGAGGATTGGCTCATGGATCTCTGAAGTTAATAATCTTCTCCTTGGTCTTGCTGAGAGGTTGTGGTTGTGGTACCTCTCAGCCAGCTGTTCAATCTTCCTCCTATATGCTGATTCATCATGACCTTTGATTTGCTTAACGACAGTGGTGTCTTCGGCAAACTTTAATATGGCACTGGAACTGTGCTTAGCCACACAGTCATAAGTGCAGAGTGAGCAGAGCAGGGGGCTAAGACTAAGACCTTGTGGTGCATCTGTAATGATGGAGATTGTGGAGGAGATATCGTTGCCAATCCAAATTTACTGTGGTCTGCAAGTGAAGAAATTGAGGATCCATTTGCACATGAGGTATTCAACCCTACAACTTGATGCTTATTGATTAGTTCTGAGAGGCTGATAGAATTGAATTCCAAGCTGTTGTCAATGAAGAGCACCCTGATGTATGCATCTTGGCTGTCCAAATGCTCCAGGATTGAGCGAGGAGCCAGTGAAATGGCATCTGCTCTGGACCCATTGTGACGGTAGGCAAATTGGTGTGGATCCAAGTCACTTCTCAGGCAGGAGTTGTTCTGTTTCATCACCAACCTTTCAAAGCACTTCATCACTGTGGATGTAAATGCTGCTGGGTGATAGTCGTTGAGGCAGGTTTCTACATTTGTCTTAGGCAACGGTATACTTGAAGCCTGCTTGAAGCAGGTGGGTATCGCCGACTGCTGAAGTGAGATGTTAAAGGTATCGGTGAACATTCCAGCCAGTTGATCTTTAGTACTCAGCCAGGTACCCTCTCTGGGCCAGATGCTTTCCATGGATTCACCCTCCTGAAGAATTCTCTCACATCAGCCCAAGAGACTGAAATCACAGGGTCATGGGGGGCTGTGGGAATTCATGAAGATGCCTCCGTGTTTTCATGGTCAAAGCGAGCATAAAAGGCATTGAGCTCACCTGTGTCACTTGGTTTCACTTTGTAGGACGTGATAGCGATCAAACCCTGCCACAGTTGTTGAACATCCTTCAGTGATTCGTTTGGTCTGGAATTGCCACCTCACGTGAGATGACTTTCCGGAGATCGTACCTGGACCTCTTATATTTAACTTGGTCGCCTGACCTGAATTCCACTGATCTGGCCCTTAGCAGATTGTGGATCTCATGGTTCATCCAGGGCTTCTGGTTGGGGAAGATTGAATGATTTTGTGAGAATACACTTGTCTATCACTGCTTTTATAAAGTCCATGACAACCATGGTGTATTCATTCTGATGAGTCCTTGAATATGGCCCAGTCTACTGACTTCAAGCAATCCTGTAGCCACTCCTCTGCCTTATGTGGCCTCCTCTTTGTTGTCCTTATCTCTAGAGGTTTGCTCTTTACCTCTGCCTGTACGCAGGTAGGAGAAGGGCAGCCAAGTGAACAGATTTCTCAAAGTGTGGTCTAGGCATGGAAAGGTAGGCATTCCTAATCGTAGTGCAACAGTGGTCGTGTGTGTTGGGACCCCTGGTGCTGCAGGTGATATGTTGATGATAATTGGGCAAAGTTTTCTTCAAATAAGCCTGGTTGAAGTTCTTAAAGATAACTTCAAAGGTGTCAGGGTAGGCTGTTTCTTGTTTGCTAATCACGACACTCAGTACGTCAAGTGCCTTTTTGATATCTGTTTATGGAGGTATGTAAACAGCAGTCAGGATCACAAAGGCAAACTCTCTTGGTAAGTAGAGCGATTGGCACTTAATCATCAGAAGTTTCAGGTTGGGGGAACAAGAGTGGTATAAGACCATTGCGTCTGAGCAGCACGAGGGATTTATCATGAAACACAGAAACCCACCTTTTGATTTTTCCAAATCAGCAGTCTGGTCTGTCCTGTATATCGAGAAGCCTTTGGGTGTTACCGATGTATCCAGTGGGTCCAGAGCGAGCCATGTCTCCGTGAAACACAGAGCACAGCAATCCCTTATTTAAGGGGAATCCCTTAGAATTTAAGGGGAAGATTGCTGGATCAGAGGGAAATAAGGAATTGCTGTGCTTTGTGTTTCACCGAGACATGGCTCGCTCTGGAGGATCTAAGGCTGAGATCCTTAAACTTCCTCTTCAGCTAACAAGATTCTGGGTAGAGGAGGTTTTTGGCTTGAGTCTGTCTGATTCAGAGCCCTCGCTTTCGGCCGTGGCAATGTACCTCTTTTGCTTAAAGGTACCTACCCATATGGTTGAGAGTTCAGTCTGCCGAGTCCTTCAAAGATCGTGATATCACTAGTTCATTAAGACAGTTCAAAAACACATTGTATAAAGGGAAAGCATAGTCTGCAGATTGCAGTGAGAGTAATTCAGAAGTATGCTTAAAAGGTTTGCAAGCAGCCCACAACATGTCACTGTGGTTCACGAGCATCGTCTTCGATAGTGAAATGCGTCGTTGCATTAACAGCCTACAGAAACAGTAACACAGTGCAAATTGTGCTTTAAATGTTATTCTATAAGCTCCCCTCTCGTTCTTCTGAATTTCAGTGCCAATATGGTTAGAAACAGAAATCGAGAGGATGGTCAGAGACTTCTGCCCATGGCAGAAATGACTAACACGAGGGGTCATCATGAGGGGTGATTGGAGGATATAAGTATGTATATGTTTGTATAGGTGGGGTGTCAAAGGTAGGTTTTTAATATATACATATATACATTTATTTATTTATTTATTTATTAAAAATCTATATATATTTGTATAGGGTAGCTTTTTTCACAGAGAGTGGGAGGTGCGTGCAATACGCTGCCAGGAGTGGTATTACGTTAGGGACATTTAAGAGACTCATAGATAGACGCATAGATGATAGAAAACTGGAGTTGTATGTGCGAAGGAAAGGTCAGATTAAAATGTTTGCACAACATTAAGGGCCCAAGGGTCTGTATTGTGCTATCATGTTCTATATTCTTTGGACATAGTCCCAGGTTACTCAACCTCTCCTTGTAGGGTTAATCCCTCATCTCCAGAATCCAGAATCAACTTGGTGAACCTCATCTACACGGCATCCAAAACCAGTATACTGTACCTTCCTTCAGACAGGGAGATCAGTACTCAGGCAGCAGGTTCAACAGGAGGCAGGTGGGTGGGTATTGGGAGTTATTTAGAGCGATTTAGGGTAATACTGGATTTATGAGACAAGACTTCCAGAGAGACAGAGTACCGACACAGTGGGCTGTATGGCCTTTGTGTGGCTTAATCAATGAGAGAACCAGTAAATGTGAAATTGAGTTCAGCCCAGGACTGTCAATCAAAGCGGATTAAGTTCCAGTCGTTACATGGGAGCCTTCATGGTCTTAAAACAAAGATTTCTAGAGATGTCATAAGCACCAATTGTGCCTGAAGACAATCACTCCAGTTTCGGCAATGGTGCCTTTAACTGTTGAAACTTGGCTCTGTAATTCCCTTCTTAAAGATCTCCATTCCCCCACTTCTGTACCTGTCCTTCTCTCTCTCTCTCTCACACACACACACACACACACACACGCACACACACACGCACGCACGCACGCACGCACGCACACACACACACACACTCACACATTCCTGTACATTCCACTCCACCCTGTGGACACTCATCACCAGGCTGACTCCAACCATGTACACTCACCCCTGCGAACACTCACCCCTTTACACTCACCCCTGCGAACACTCACCCCTTTACATTCACCCCTGCGAACACTCACCCCTTTACACTCACCCCTGTGAACACTCACCCCTTTACATTTACCCCTGGGAACACTCACCCCTGGGTTGGCCTTCATCAGTTGGGGGACTGAGTTCTAGAGCTTCAAGGTAATGTTGCAGCTCTATAAAACCCTGGTTCGACCACACTTGGAGCGACACACACAAAATGCTGGAGGAACTCAGCAGGCCAGGCAGCATCTCTGGAAAAGAGTGCAGTCGACGTTTCAGGCCAAGACCCTTCATCGGGTTTAGAAATATTTAAACTTCATCAGGGTAGACATGCATCGAAGAGATTTCACAGCAGTAGTAATATCACACACAAGAGAAAATCTGCAGATGCTGGAAATCCAAAGCAACGCACACAAAATGCTGGAGGAACTCAGCAGGTCAGGCAGCGTCTATGATGAGGCCACCAGAACTGAACACAATATTCCCAAGGTGCTGCCTGGCCTGCTGAGCTCCTCCAGCATTTTGTGTGCGTTGCTTTGGATTTCCAGCATCTGCAGATTTTCTCATGTTTGTGCTCCCACGTCTGGAGTATTGTGTTCAGTTCTGCTCGCCTCATTATAGGAAGAATGCGGAAGCTTTAGAAAGGGTGCGGAGGAGATGTACCAGGACGCTGCCTGGATTGGAGAGCATGAGGATAGGTTGAGCCAGCCAGAGGTGACTTGATAGAGGTGTACAAAATGATTAGAGGCATGGATGAAGTGTTCAGCCTTGTCCCAGGGTGGAAATGGCTAATATGAGGTGATTGTAGGACAGTATAGGGGGGATGTCAGAGGTGGGTTTTTTTACACAGAGTGATGGGTACGTGGAAAGCACGGGCATGTACTGGTAAAGCCAGATACATTAGGCACATTTAAAAGACTGAGATTGGCACATGGATGAAAGAGACATGGAGGGCCATGAGGAGGGAAGGGCTAGAACATAACATAAGAACATAAGAGATAGGAGCAGGAGTAGGCCAATCGGCCTCTCAAGCCTGCTCCACCATTCAACAAGATCATGGCTGATCCAATCTTAACTCTAGTTTTCACCGAATCCCACAAGGCAACAGTGCCAACCAACAGGGCACCATGCCGCCCATTTTATTTTATTATTCATCCCGCCCAAACCCATGTGATCACCCGGGGGGAGAAAACTGAGTTGCCAATTGAGGAGAAAAAATCTGGAAAATTCCTCTCCGACCCATCCAGGCTATCGAAAACTGGTCCAGGAGATCACATGGCTGATCTAAACCTAGCCTCATGTCCACTTACCTGCTCGCCCACCGTATCCCCTAATGCCATTTTTATCCAGGAAAATGTCTATCTCCGTTTTGAATTTATTGAGTGTAGTAGCTTCCACAGCTCTCTGGGGCAGCAAATTCCACAGCCCCACTACCCTCTGAGTGAAGAAATTTCTCCGCATCTCAGTCCTGGAACGGCGTCCCCTTATTTTAAGATTATGCCCCCTAGTCCTAGTTTCACCCATCATTGGGAACATTCTCCCCGCATCCACCCGATCAAGCCCCTTCACAATCTTATATGTTTCAATAAGATCGCCTCTCATTCTTCGGAACTCCAATGAGTAGAGTCCCAGTCTACTCAACCTCTCATCATACATCAACCCACCCATCCCCGGAATTAACCTAGTGAACCTTCTCTGCACTGCCTCGAGAGCCAGTATGTCCTTTCTTAAATATGGACACCAGAACTGCACGCAGTACTCCAGGTGTGGTCTCACCAATACCCGGTACAACTGCAGTAAGACCTCCCTGTTCTTATACTCCATCCCCCTAGCAATAAAAGCCAGCATTCCATTGGCCTTCTTGACCACCTGCTGCACTTGCATACTAACTTTTTGTGTTTCCTGCACCAGGACCCCCAGATCCCTTTGCACAGAAGCACTTTCCAGTTTCTTTCCATTTAGATAATAACTTGCTGTATTATTTTTCCTGCCAAAGTGCAAGACCTCACACTTGTCAGTATTATATTTCATCTGCCAAATGTCTGCCCAATCACTCAGCCTATCTATGTCCCCCTGCAGGGTTTCAATGTCCTCCGCACTCATTACACTCCCTCCCATCTTTGTGTCATCAGCAAACTTCGATACGTTGCACTTAGTCCCTTTCTCCAAATCATTAATATAGATTGTAAAGAGTTGGGGTCCCAACACCGACCCCTGCGGAACACCACTAGTCACCAACTGCCAGTCTGAGAATAAACCATTTATCCCAACTCTCTGTCTTCTGTTAGAAAGCCAATCCTCCACCCATGCCAGAATATTATCCCCAATCCCATGATTTTTTACTTTAAGTAATAATCTTTGGTGTGTGTGGTGAACTAGATATACCTGTCTGACTGCTCCTGTGGCTCCTCCCACAGACCCTGCTGACTGCCCCTGTGGCTCCTCCCACAGACCCCTGCTGACTGCCCCTGTGGCTCCTCCCACAGACCCCTGCTGACTGCTCCTGTGGCTCCTCCCACAGACCCTGCTGACTGCTCCTGTGGCTCCTCCCACAGACCCTGCTGACTGCCCCTGTGGCTCCTCCCACAGACCCCTGCTGACTGCTCCTGTGGCTCCTCCCACAGACCCTGCTGACTGCCCCTGTGGCTCCTCCCACAGACCCCCGCTGACTGTTCCTGTGGCTCCTCCCACAGACCCCTGTATAAAGGCGACTGTGGCCTGCTGCTCTCCCTCATTTTCCCAGGATGTAGTGTTGTTCTTCAGTCAATAAAAGCCGATATCTCACTTCCTAAGTCTCGGCGTGAGTTATTGATGGTGCATCAGTGTGGCACCTTGTCAAATGCCTTTTGGAAGTCCAAATACACCACATCCACTGGTTCCCCTTTATCTACCCTATATGTTATGTCCTCAAAGAACTCCAACAAATTTGTCAAACATGACTTCCCTTTTGTAAAGCCATGCTGACTTTGTCCTATTAAGCTATGTTTATCCAAATGCCCTGTTACTGTTTCCTTAATTATCGATTCCAACATTTTGCCAACCACAGATGTTAGGCTAACTGGCCTATAATTCCCAGCCTTCTGTCTATTGCCCTTTTTAAATAAAGGAGATTGGTCTTGGAGCAGGTTAAAGGGTAGGAAGGGCGTGTACTTGCTGTAACGTTCTATGTTAAGTGCTGATAGGACTGGGTACAGGAGAGGAGGGTGTGAAGCTTGGATGAGTTGAACTGCCTTCTCCGTCTCAGCCAGAAGGAATCCAAGGTGGATTCAATGCACAGCCGACTGTTAGCAGGAGATCCAAGGGTGAATTTATAAAGCCATGAGGGGTGTAAATAAGCTGAGCAGGCACAGTCTTTTCCCCAGGGCAGGGGAGTCACAGCTAGAGGCCATAGGCTTAATGTGAGAGAGGACCCGATGGACTCCTGTGTCTTATCAGAAAAGACAGGAGAATGGGATTGAGAAGGATATTAAATCAGCCATAATTGAATGGCAGAGCAGACTTGATGGGCCGAATGGCCCAATTCAATTGCTACAGCACTCTGCAAGAATCTTAGGAGTCTGTGTGTGTCTGTGTGTGTGTGTGTGTGTGTGTGTGTGTCTGTGTGTGTGTGTGTGTGTGTGTGTGAGAGAGAGAGAGAGAGAGAGAGAGAGAGAGAGAGAGAGAGAGAGAGAGAGAGAGAGAGAGAGAGAGAGAGAGAGAGAGAGAGAGAGCGAGCACTAGGGTGCCCAAGACTTTTGCACAGTCCTGGAGCCTGTAGTAATTTTATGAATTGCACTGTACTGCTGCCACAGAAAAAAACAAATTTAATGACACGTGAGTGATGATAAATCTGATTCTGAAATGGGTCTCTATTGTGGAGTGGGACAGGGAGTGGGGAATCATGTTCTGCACCCACCCCTGGCAGCCCTCCTCTGCCACCTGACCCACACCCCTCCTGCGACACTCCACCCTCACCATTCCCAACATCCCTCGCTCCCGACAGATTTACAAATTCTCTCTCCGCTCCACATTGACAATCGCAGTACTGTGCAAAAGCCTTAAGTGCCCTAGCTACATACATGTGCCTACAACTTCTGCGCAGTACTGGATGAGTTATGCCTTTTCACACAGAGGGTGGTGAGTACGTGAAACTAGTTGCCAGAGTAGTGATAGAGGCAGATCCAACAGGGGCATCTGGACAGGCAGGGTTCAGAGGGACGTGAGCAAATATAGACAAATATGCAAACACGAGGAAATCTGCAGATGCTGGAAATTTAAGCAACACACACAAAATGCTGGTGGAACACAGCAGGCCAGGCAGCATCTATAGGGAGAAGCGCTGTCGACGTTTCAGGCCGAGACCCTTTGTCAGGACTAACTGAAAGGAAAGATAGTAAGAGATTTGAAAGTAGTGGGGGGAGGGGGAAATGCGAAATGATAGGAGAAGACCGGAGGGGGTGGGGTGAAGCTAAGAGCTGGAAAGGTGATTGGTGAAAGGGATACAGAGCTGGAGAAGGGAAAGAATCATGGGACGGGTGGCCTCAGGAGAAAGAAGGGGGGAGGGGAGCACCAGAGGGAGATGGAGAACAGGCAGAGTGATGGACAGAGAGAGAGAAAAAAAAGGGAGGGGGGAAAACTAAATATATCAGGGATGGGGTAAGAAGGGGAGGAGGGGCATTAACGGAAGTTAGAAAAGTCAATGTTCATACCATCAGGTTGGAGGCTGCCCAGCCGGTATATAAGGTGTTGCTCCTCCAACCTGAGTGTGGCTTCATCTTGACAGTAGAGGACGCCATGGATAGACATATCAGATTGGGAATGGGACGTCGAATTAAAATGTGTGGCCACAGGGAGATCCTGCTTTCTCTGGCGGACAGAGCGTAGGTGTTCAGCGAAACAGTCTCCCAGTCTGCGTCGGGTCTCGCCAATATATAAAAGGCCACACCGGGAGCACCGGACGCAGTATACCACACCAGCCGACTCACAGGTGAAGTGTCGCCTCACCTGGAAGGACTGTCTGGGGCCCTGAATGGTGGTGAGGGAGGACGTGTAAGGGCAGGTGTAGCACTTGTTCCGTTTACAAGGATAAGTGCCAGGAGGGATATCGGTGGGAAGGGATAGGGGGGGACGAGTGGACAAGGGAGTCGCGTAGGGAGTGATCCCTGGGGAAAGCAGAAAGGGGGGGAAGGGAAAGATGTGCTTGGTAGTGGGATCCCGTTGGAGGTGGCGGAAGTTACGTTGAGTTATACGTTGGACCCGGAGGCTGGTGGGGTGGTAGGTGAGGACAAGGGGAACCCTATCCCGAGTGGGGTGGCGGGCGGATGGGGTGAGGGCAGATGTGCGGGAAATGGGAAAGATGCGTTTGAGAGCACAGTTGATGGTCCCATTTCCCGCACATCTGCCCTCACCCCATCCGCCCGCCACCCCACTCGGGATAGGGTTCCCCTTGTCCTCACCTACCACCCCACCAGCCTCCGGGTCCAACGTATAACTCAACGTAACTTCCGCCACATCCAATGGGATCCCATTACCAAGCACATCTTTCCCTCCCCCCCTTTCTGCTTTCCGCAGGGATCGCTCCCTACGCGACTCCCTTGTCCAGTCATCCCCCCATCCCTTCCCACCGATCTCCCTTCTGGCACTTATCCTTGTAAGCGGAACAAGTGCTACACCTGCCTTTACACTTCCTCCCTCACCACCATTCAGGGCCCCACACAGTCCTTCCAGGTGAGGCGACACTTCACCTGTGAGTCGGCTGGTGTGGTATACTGCGTCCGGTGCTCCCGGTGTGGTCTTTTATATATTGGTGAGACCCGATGCAGACTGGGAGACCGTTTCGCTGAACACCTACGCTCTGTCCGCCAGAGAAAGCAGGATCTCCCAGTGGCCACACATTTTAATTCCACGTCCCATTCCCATTCTGATATGTCTATCCATGGCGTCCTCTACTGTCAAGATGAAGCCACACTCAGGTTGGAGGAACAACACCTTATATACCGTCTGGGTAGCCTCCAACCTGATGGCATGAACATTGATTTCTCTAACTTCCATTAATGCCCCTCCTCTCCTTCTTACCCCATTCCTGATATATTTAGTTTTCCCCCCCTCCCTTTTTTTCTCTCTCTCTCTCTGCCCATCACTCTGCCTGTTCTCCGTCTCCCTCTAGTGCTCCCCTCCCCCTTTCTTTCTCCTAGGCCTCCTGTCCCATGATCCTTTCCCTTCTCCAGCTCTGTATCACTTTCGCCAACCACCTTTCCAGCTCTTAGCTTCATCCCACCCCCTCCGGTCTTCTCCTATCATTTCGCATTTCCCCCTCCCCCCACTACTTTCAAATCTCTTACTATCTCTTCTTTCAGTTAGTCCTGACGAAGGGTCTTGGCCCGAAACATCAACAGCGCTTCTCCCTATAGATGCTGCCTGGCCTGCTGTGTTCCACCAGAATTTTGTGTGTGTTGCTATAGACAAATATGACTCGCTCAGCTCGATAATTCAGCCAGCACAGGTGAGTTGGGCTGAAGGGCCTGGTTCAGTGACTCTGTGCCTCATAAAGGGAGAGGGTTTAAAGAGGTAGTTCAAATGAAAGCAAGCGTCTGCACTGCAGGGCAGAGAACACATTGAGAATCTAAGGAGCTGATGCCCTGTCACCCAGGCTGCTGGAAAGGGGCATCAGGCTGGATTGATTTTGCGTTTGTAGCTCATTGAATCCACCTGAAAATGAAACAGGTGACAAAATTCAAAACAATTTCTGTCAGTTCTAGTGAAAGATCACAGACCTGAAACATTATGTATGTTTCACTCTCTAAGGAAGGGTCAGGAGGGGTCTGTCCCGGTCTCCACCAGTTAGGCCAAGGTCTCACTCACTGGTGTCGCAGGAGACTTGGTCAACCTCCCTTCCCCACCTCTCAGTCAGGACAGGGTGAACGTGTGTTGGAGGGACCTGGCGGTAGGGGAGGGGGGGCGGTGGGTTGAATGACGAGGCTAAGAGGAATTATGAGAAGTGTAGATAGGGCAGTCAGAGGCTTTTTCCCAGGGAGGAGATATCAAATACTAGAGGGCACCAGTTCAAGGTGAAGGGTGAGGAGAGTTTAAAGGAAGATTTGCAAGGCAAGTTTTCTATTGCGAGTGGTGGACGTCTGGAATGGGCATCCAAGCGAGGTGGTAGAAACAGATGCACTAACAATGTTCAGGGGGCACTTAGATCAGCAGGTGAGCAGGGCAGCAGATAACACTGGCAATGTTTAGGGGGCATTAGGACTGGCGGATGAGCAGTCAGGGAACGGAGGAATGTGGTAGGCAGATAAGGATTAGTTAGAATGAAATCTAACACAGCCATGATGGGCCGAAGGGCCAGTTCCTTCTCTGTATTCTATGATACAGAAGAGCAAAGATCAAATTAAACTTATCTACTCTGGACTGGTGGTAGAGCCTGGATCACTAGTAATAGATGCATTTTGAAAGACTGGGGAACTGTCACAGCAGGGGAGATGGGACAGGTTTGAAGGGCTGAGTGGCCTACTCCCACTCCTATTTTTCTGTTTTCTAAAGAGATTGGGTTTCTGTTTTTGTTGAAAGCCAGGTGGGCAGTCAACCCTCCATTGACTCTCGACATCTCCCCAGCTCTTGCCCCATATTCCCAGTTGGAGCAAAGACCACAAAACCGTAAGACACAGGAGCAGAATTAGGCCCTTCAGCCCATCGAGTCAGCTCCACCATTTCATGACAGCTGAATTATTCCTCTCATCCTCATTCTCCTGCCTTCTTCCTGTAACCTTTGACACCCTGACTGATCAAGAACTAATCAACCTCCGTTTTAAGTATACCCGATGACTTGGCCTCCACAGCCATCTGTGGATATGAATTCCACAGATTCACCACCCTCTGGCTAAAGAAATTCCCCCTCGTCTCGGCTCTAAGGGGATGCTCTTCATTCTGAGGCTGTGCCCTCTGGTCCTAGACTCTCCCACTGTAGGAAACATCCTCTCCACATCCACTCTATCTAGACCTTTCAATATTCAATAGGATCCCCATTCATGTTTCTAAATTGCAGCAAGTACAGGCCCAGAGATATCAAAAGCTCCTTATATGTTAACCCTTTCATTCCCGGGATCATTCTTGTAAACCTGCTCTAGGGGACAGACATAGCAGAGGAGGTGGGAGAGATTCCCCGTGTTCTAAAAGGACTGGGTTCCCACTTTTGTAGAAAGCCAGGCCAGCAGTTACTGTAAAGCTCCAGTGAGTCTCAAAGTCGCCCTGTAGTCCTAGTTGGAGCATAGAGACCGAAGTTGACACAGGCAGCCCCCCCCACCCCACCCACCCCGCGGCTGCTCCATGCACTGTCTTGCTCCCACTGTGATTAAACCATTGGGGACTCTTGTCTATCTCTGGGCTTTTACAAGGAGACTGGTGAAAGCTGAGCCAGTCTTGGGTGTGACCGGGACGATCTGATGAAGGTTCTCTGATTCTGTGCTTGCAGCCCTGTTCTCTGTCCTTTAAAACCGATGGGTGGGTGAGCACAGAAGCGGAAAGCCCCGAGCGTCTCTCCCACCTAAATGGAATCTTCCACCTGCAATCAGACAGGTTCCACAGCCTGATTCCTGCCCTTTTGCGGCGATTACAGGTACTTTCCATATCTTTTCATTCAATGTTGGCGCCAGGGCGCTACTCACAGTGTCTGCGACCTTCGTTTTGCTGGCTGGGGAGGGGCGTGGTGGGAGGAGGCGGCAGGGGAGAGGGGCGGCTCGGTGGGGCTGAAATCCCCACTCTGCCTCCCTTTCTGCCGGCAGTAACTCCGGACAGAGCTGTTCTATCGACAGAGTCTTTGCTCCAGTTAAACAGGCAACAAGAAGATTCAGTATGTTTTCTAAACATAGTGGGTCACAAAAAAACATTGTGGAGATCTACACAGAAGCAAAAATGTGCAAAATACTCTGCAGGTCAGGTGGCTCCTGCGGAGAGAGAAAATACAGTTAATGTTCAGATCACTGAATTTTGTTTTTAATTGTGACAACGCAGAACAGGCCCTCCCGGCCCTCCGAGCCATGGCACCCAGCAGTCCCGATTTAACCCTCGCCTAATCACAGGACAATTTACAATGACCATTGAACCTACCAACCGGAATGTGGGAGGAAACCGGAGCACCCGGAGGAAACCTAAATGGTCACAGGGAGAACGTACAAACTCCGTACAGACAGCATCAGAACTGAACTCTGGTCACCTGTACTGAAAAGCATTGCGCTAACCACTGTACTAACGTTTTTGATAGGACAAAAGATTTTCAATGGAAATCCAAGCTCCATTTGTGTGAAACCAAAAACATAGTCATGAAATTTGATTGGAGGTCTGTGCTCAAATTAGTACCCACGTTCATTATAGAGTTGTAGAGCACTACAACATAGAAGCAAACCCTTTGGCCCATCTAATCCGTGTCGGCCTGGATTTCTGCCTAGTCCCATCTACCTGTAACCAGACCGTCTCCCTGAAAATCCCTCCCACCCATTTATCTAACCAAACTTCTCTTAAATGTTACAATTGTCCCCGCATCTAACAATTCCACTTCCACTCGTCCCACACTATCACCACCCTGAGGGAAGAGTTTCCTGCTCAGGATCCCCTTAAATATTTCACTCTTCACCCTAAACCTATGACATCAAGTTCTAGTCATCCAACCTGGGGGGGTTGGGGGGAAGCCTGCTTGTATATATCCTGTCTATACCCCTCATAATTTGGTATACCTCTTTAAGATTTCCCCTCATTCTCCTGCGCTCCAAGGAATAAAGTCCTAACCTATTCAACCATTCTTTATAACTCAGGTCAAGTCCTGGCAACATCCTTGTAAATTGTTTCCTGCACTTTTCCAATCTTATTGATTTCTTTCCTGTAGGTAGGTGACCAGAACTGTACACAATTTCCCCAAGTTTGACCTCACCCAATTGAGAGATAAAATACTTTAGATGCTGAACGTCTGAGATTAAAGAGCTGATTGATAATTGGTAGTTGGTTTATTATTGCCATGTATTTTTATTATTTTTCAACGCACTTGTTAGGTTTTTAGTTTTGGTCGCTTCATTATAGGAAGGATGTGGAAACTTTAGAGAGGGTGCAGAGGAGATTTACCAGAACGCTGCCTGGATTAGAGAGCATGTCTTATGAGGATTGTTTGCGTGAGCTTGGGCTTTTCTCTTTGGAGCGAAGAAAAATGAGGGGTGATTTGATAGAGGTGTACGAGATGATAAGAGAGATAGATCGAGTGGACAGCCAGAGAGTTCTCCTCAGGGTAGAAATGGCTAATATGAGGGTCATAATTTTAAAGTGGTTGGAGGAAGGTATAGAAGGGATGTCAGAGGTAAGTTCTTTGCACAGAGAGTGGTGAGTGTGTGGAACTTGCTACCAGATGTGATGGTAGAGGCAGATATATTAGGGGCATTTAAGAAACTGTTACTTAGACACATGGGTGAAAGAAAAATGGAGGGTTATGTGGGCGGGAAGGGTTAGATTGATCTAGGGGTAGGTTAAAAAGTCAGCACAACATTGTGGGCCAAAGGGTCTGGACTGTTCTGTACTGGTCCATATTCTATATTCTAAGACATGAGTCTGGGGAAGTGCTGCTGGAGTGTGTTGTAAAGGGTAGGTTCTGGTCAAGTGGACTCCCACTCTGACCACACCACTCCCAAGCCTGGCCGCCTGTGTATGTGGAAAATAGTGGGGGAGTCTCAGACCAGAGGGCACAGCCTCAGAATAGAGGGCTGTCCCTTTAGAACAGAGATGAAGAGGAATTTCTTTAGCTGGATGGTCATGAATCTGTGGAATTTCTTTGCCACAGATGGCTGTGGAGATCAAGCCACTTGAGTACATTTAAAGCAGAGGTTTAGTTGGTTCTTGATTAGTAAGGAAGTCAATAGAGAAGACAGGTGAATGGGGTTGAAAGGGAAAATAAATCAACCAATGACAGTATGGTGGAGCAGAATCAATAGGTTGAATGGCCTGATGCCACTACTATGTCTTATGGGTTTCTATCTGGCAGAGCCTAAATCAGACTCCAGGAATGTGGGCATTTTCTTTGAAATTCCATGAATTCAAGATCTTGTTCTTAATCGGTTGGATTGAACCCCAGAGTTAACCTCACTGTAACCGTACAGTGTAGTAGTGCAGATGTGAGCCCTGAGCGGCTTCAGTCTGAGTGAAGTTGAAATCTGTCACTTACCTAGAGGCACAAGGGACTGCAGACGCCGAGAATCATGAATCAAAGGCAGGAGGGAACTCAGCAGATCAGACAGCATCTGTGGAGGAAAACAGACAGCCTTTATTTTGATTTGAGATCCTCCACCAGGATTTGCACCTCCACAAATGATACTGGCCTGCTGAATTCTTCCAGCCTATTCATTTATTTATTTATTTAGAGATACAGCGCGGAACAGGCCCTTCCAACAACCCACCTATTTTACCCGAGCCTAATCACAGGATAATTTACAATGACCCATTAACCTTCTAACCCGTAGTCGGGAGGAAACCAGAGCACCCGGAGGAAACCCACGCGCACACGGGAAGAAACGTAGGAACTTGCTTATAGAGGACGCTGAAATTGAACTCCACACGCCGACCTCCCCGAGCTGAAATAGCGTTGTGCTAACCTCTACACGACCTTTTGTGCGAAGCTGTGATGTGTTTAGTCTGATTTAATTAAAGATGTCAACCCAGTTTGCCTGAAGACTTGGTCTCAGTCACAGGGCTTGAGCTGAATATTCTGTAATCAGCGATGTTTTGGATGAAGACTTGTAATTAATTACAGTGTTGAAGCCTAGGATCTGTAGAAACTATCTTCCCGTAATCCTTCAGCTAGTTCGGAATCAGAATCAGGTTTAATATCACTGGCGTGTGCTGTCTAATTTGATGTCTTGCGGCAGTAGTACATGGCAATACAGTCAATTCATTGAATGCCAGGTCATATGACGTGGGCGATCATGGTCTTTCCATGACCATGATTGTTCTTGGCAAACTTTTTCTACAGAAGTGGTTTGCCATCGCCTTCTCCTGGGCAGTGCCTTTACATTCCAGGTGAGCCCAGCCATTATCTATACTCTTCAGAGATTGTCTGCCTGGCATCAATGGTCGCATTACCAGGGCTTGCGATATGCACCGGCCACTCATACGATCATCCACCGCCTGCTCCCTGCACTCCCGCCGAGTATTTTGTTGCCACAGATGTAGTCCAATTTAATGTCCATTGGAGAGCAGAATGGACGGGAGAGCCGGTCGGCAAGGGCTTGCTCTTCTCCTGGCACAGACTCCTGCCCGCTCGCCTCCTTGCACAACGCTTACGACGTCCCCACCTCCGGCCACCGGCATCAGGCGACTCCGAGGACTGCAGGCCTGATTCCCACAGCAAGCCGAGGTCGCGCAATCCAACCAGCAGATTTTCATGAAGGATTGTTTTTGGGCGAACTCTGTATTGTAGCAGTTTCTGGTGATGCTAGATAGTCACTCTGTTATCCACTGCCCTAAACCCTAATTGTGCCTTAAAATTAAATTAAAAAACTAACTTAAAGTAGCACCAGATCCGAAAGGCCGCTGCTGTCGTGTGCCGCGCTGCCTACATATGATGTCTCCTCTCAGCTGAATTGAAGAATCTGTAATTTGCTTTTTAAAATCACTGATTGAACTGACCATGAGTACTGAGCCTTGAGCACTGGTATCAAACGAAAACGAGTATCAACCTGCCTGAGAAAGAACAACAGGGGCAGCAGAAATGACCCTGATCCAGATTCAAAGACCAAAGAGCATAACACATAGGAGCAGGAGTAGGCCATCTGGCCCATGGAGTCTGTTCTGCCATTTCATCATGGCTGATTTATTGCCCCTCTCAAACCCCATTCTCCTACCTTCTCCCTGTAACCTTTGACCCCTGACTAATTCTGAACCTATCAACCTCCACTTTAAATGTACTCGATGAGTTGGCCTCCACAGCGTCTGCGGCAATGGATTCCACAGGTGCACCACCCTCTGGCTAAAGAAATTCTAACTCATCTCTTTTCTAAAGGGGCATCCCTCTGTTTTCTAAAGGGGCTGTACCACCCGGTCCCAGACTCTCCCACAGTTGGAAGAATCCTCTGTTTCATGTTGCGGGAGAACCTAGAGCTCAGGGGTATAGTTACTCATTCAGTGGCTTCACAGGTAGACAGGGTGAAGAAGGCGTTTGCTGACATTGCCCTTCATCAGTCAGGCCAGTGAGCCTGGAAGCTGAGAAGTTGTGGTGCATTTGTACAGGACGCTGTTGAGGCCGCATTTGGAGTAATGGTCCCCTTGCAAGAGGAAAGATGTTAATTTGCACTTTATCATTTTACACCTTCTCAGTAGCTTTGACACTTTATTGTGCATTGTTATTGCTTTTCCTTGTTCTAGATCAAAGCATTGTGCAATGATTTGATCTGCATGAAGATCTGTTTCCCAGGGTAGAAATGTTCAACACCAGAGGGCATGCATTGGAGGTCAGAGGGGGTAGATTCAGAGTGGATGTCAGGGGGTAAGTTCAGAATCAGAATCAGAATCCTTTATTATCGCCGAGTATGAGGACACATCCAGGGAATTTGATGCCAGTTTCCCTGAGCTCTCTCTGTACAGAATTAAAAGCAAACAAAAACAAAAGTGCAAATAATCATAAACTATATACAATGAGGTCCACCTCACTGAATGTACAGGTGGACTTGATTTACAATAGACTAAAATTCAAGTGTTCATGAGACTGATGGCATACAGAAAGAAACTGTTCTTGTACCTATTTGTCCTGGCATACAGTGATCTAAAGCGCCTACCAGAAGGAAGGAGTTGGAACAGGTGATGTCCAGGGTGTGACGGGTCTACAATAATGCTGCTTGCTCGCTTCCTGACTCTAGATGCATATAAGTCCTGGATCGAGGGCAGCTTCACACCAGTAATCCTTTCCGCAGCCCTGACGGTTCTTTGGAGTCTATTCTTGTCTTGTTTGGTAGCTGATCCAAACCAGACAGTGACGGACGAACAGAGAACAGACTGAATTATTCCTGAATAGAATTGAATCAGCAGCTCCTGAGGCAGGTTGTACTTCCTGAGTTGACGTAAGTTTTTACTCGGAGAGTGGTGGATGTCTGTAGTGCCCTGCCTGGTATGGTGGTAGAGGCAAATACATCAGAGATGTTTAGATAGGCACATGAATGGAGAGATATGGACATTGTGTAGATAGAATGGCTTAGTGTTTGAGTGTTTTTGATTTGCTTTTTAGCTAGTTCAGCACAACAATGTGGGCCGAAGGGCCTGTTCCCATGCTGTACTGTTTTCACTATGTGACAGTAATAAACCAATACCAATTAAGTGGGAGGCACCATAGCATAGTGGTTAGGGCAATCACTTTATAATGCTGGTGATCACCAATCAGGGTTTGATTCTTGTTGCTATCTATACCAAGTTTGTATGTTCTCTCCGTGACCGCATGGGCTTCCTCTGGATGCTTTCATTTCCTCCCATATTGCAAAGACGTATGGTTAGGCTTGGAGTTAGTGAGTTGTGGGCAAGCTATGTTGGCGCAGGAGGTGTGGCAACACTTTCGGGCTGCCCCCCGCACAATCCCCGCTGACTTGATTTGATACAAGTGACAGATTTCACTGGATGTTTCAATGTACAAGAGAACATAAAACTAATCTCCTCTCTTTGCCAATTAAAATGGAAATATTGCAGAAACGATTTACAAGGATGTTGCCAGGACTGAGTTTGAACTGAGTTTGAATAAGGAGAGGTTGAACAGGTTAGAAGTTTATACTTTGGAGTGTAGGAGAACTGAGAGATGATTTTATAGAGGTGTATAAGATCGTGAGGGCCATAGATAGGATAAATGTTTTTTTCTCTCAGGGTTTGGGAATCAAGACCTGAAGAGTTTAGAGGAAGGAACTTGAAGGCAATTTTTCTTTCTGCAAAGGGTGGTATATATATGGAATGAGCTGCCAGAGAAAATGGTTGAGGCAAGTACAACTTGTAAAAGAGGGCAGTTTGCTCGGGAGAGCACGCACAGAGTCACCAGTTACCGGCGCCATCTTGTAAAAAAAAGTTGGACAGGTATATGGATTGGAAAGGTTTAGAGCAGGAGTTCCTTACCTGCAGTCCACAAAATCCTTGGTTAATGGTAGGGATCCATGGCATAAAAAAAGATTGAGAACCCTTTGTTCAGAAGTTTATGGATTAAATGCTGTCAGATTGAGTTACTTTAGATGGGGCATCTCAGTCAGCATGGACCAGTTTGGCTGAAGGGCCTGTTTCATTGCTGTATGACTCTATCCAGTTTAAAGTGAAGATTGCCACACCCCAAGTTTGTGGTGAAGATTAATAAGCATCCAGTTGGCTTGTACTAAAGACTAATTTAAGCCAAGACAAATTACTGCTGGATCCAGATGTTTCTGTGATCCAGAGGTTCTTCAGAAGTCAAGAATGAGGCATAAAACTAGTTCCTTAGGATTGTTTTATTAAGTGTTACAAGGGCAAAAACTGAATAAGAGAACAAAGAAAAGTCTCAGAAAAGGTAATTGCGGTATTTTCATATTCAGTCTGGAGATAATGAAAACTCCAGTGCTAAAGAAGCCAGAGATTCAAGCCGTGTGACACCTGCTATTGAAAACTAAGAGAGTTCTAGCAAAGTACAGAAGCAACTGCACTGTTACTTTAGAAGCAACTGGGGCACCACAGTAGCATAGTGGTCAATGTGATGCTATTACAACTTTGGGGTGCTGGAATTCAGAATTTAATTCTGAAGCAGTCTGTAAGGAGTTTGTACATTCTCCCCGTGATCGCGTGGATTTCCTCTGGGTGCTCCGGTTTCCTCCCACATTCGAAAGGTGTACCAGTTAGTAGGTTAACTGTCCTTTAAGTAAGCTAGAGTTAAATAGGTGGGTTGCTGGGCAGCGTCAGAAGGTCCTGTACTACGCTGAATCTCTAAATAAAATAAGTTGCAACTGTACTGTAATTACTTGAAAATTCACCAATTACACGTACGTGGGTGATTATATAAAAATACAAGCAAGCATAGGAAAGCTAAATCACAAGGAAAATAACAATTCTACACCCTAATCCTTATCTGCTTGCTGAGTAGAACAGAATTAGAATTTGTCGAAAGGTTTTTCACCTGATGTCGCCTCTTTGTTTGTCCTTGGTGGTGTGTCAGAGAATACAGTGAGTGTGACAAGGATGCTGTAATTACAGTAATGACTTAAATGCAAGCAAGTGTTTTATTAGGAGAGAGGTAAGCAGTCTGAACATTGCTCAGTCAGTACCGTAACTGATGAGGGGTGTTGAGACACTGCCTACCAAACACAATGACTGCTCTATCAAAGTGTTGGTATTTTTAATAAAACCACTCCTCAGGCTCTGCATACAGCCTTCCAAAATCACGCATGGAAGACATTTATAAAACAGAAAGTGCCAGAAACACTCAACAGGTCAAGCAGTGTCTGTAGAGAAAGAAAAACAGTTGATGCATCAGGTCTGGAATGCGGTCAGAACTGCAGGGTTTTGTGTGCAACTGTGTGTGGGGACAATTACACAGCAAATTATTCCTCCTGGTTTTATTGAGGGTTGCTTGGTTTCTGTGGCGGACGGACCTTACTTGATGAGTTATGTTACTTTAGTAAGTTTGATGAAACATTGTGTGAAGGCATCTTCATCTACATAAACTGTATTTATTGTTGAAAGCTTGTCATCCTTGGTGCTGTGTGATAACATAAAGGAGAGGGGCATATTCCTGGTTAATTCAGAGTGGTTTAGAGGGATACGATCCAGACATGGGCAAATGAGACTAGAACAGAGAAATTAGAGCAGTATAGCAGAGTACAGGCCCTTCAGCCCACAATGTTGTGCCAACCTTTTAACCTACTCTAAGATCAATTTAACCCTTTCCTCCCACATATAGTAGCCGTATAGTAGTGTTGGCACATGGCCAAGTGGTTAAGGAGTTCATCTAGTGATCTGAAGGTCCCTAGTTCAAGCCTTGGCTGAGGCTGCACGTTGTGTCCTTGAGCAAGTCACTTAACCACACATCGCTCTGCGACGACACCGGTGCCAAGCTCTTTGGGTCCTAATGCCCTTCCCGTGGACAACATCGGTGGCATGGAGAGGGGGAGACTTGCAGCTTGGACAACTGCCGGTCTTCCATAAAGAAAACCTTGACCAGGCTTGCGCCCTGGGAACTTTCTGAGGCGCAAATCCTCGAAACTAACGGAGGCCTACATACATACACACTACAGTAGCCGTCCATTTTTCTTTCATTGATGCGCCTATCTAAAAGTCTCTCAAATGTCCCTAATGTATCTGCCTCTGACACTATGCTTGGCAAGGCACACCACACATCCACCACTCTCTGTGTAATAACGTAAGGGAAAGGGCACTGAGGAGAGTGGTAGAACAGAGGGATCTAGGAATACAGACCCATAAATCCTTGAAAATGGCATCACTGGTAGATGGGGTCATAAAGAAAGCAATTGGCATATTAATAATAAGAAGAACTTTTTAAAAATAGCACCTTGCGCAGATTAAGATGCAGGTTCAACATGCTTTACATAGATTATAAAGATAAATCAATATAATCATAAAAACATGAGACAAGATTAAAAGTCATATGTAAAGACAAAGCTTGCAGTTATAGAATAAAATGTAATTGACTATAGCAAATTTTATAATCAACATCAACAAGCATTAAGTAATCCGGTAAATAGGCTGAATTAAGAAAGTAGGATTTTAGAAGTGTTTTGAAATGTTGCACCGTTCTAGCCTAGTGTATCTCAGTCGATCGAGTATTTCAGATTTTTGGTGCATTAGAGCAAAATGCCGCATCATCATTGGCCTTCATAAACTGGAGTACCGAATACAGGAGATGTGATGTTATGTTGAAGTTGTATCAGATGTTGGTGAGGTCAAATCTGGAGTATTGTGTGCAGTTCTAGTCAGCTGCCTACAGGAGTGAGACCTTATTCCCTGGAGCATAGGAAAATGAGTGAGATTTGGTAAATGTATACAAGGGTGTAGATAGGGCAAATGCAAGCTAGCTTTTTACACTTAAGTTAGGTGAGACTAGAACTAGAGGTCATGGGTCATGGGTTAAGGGTGAAAGGTGGAATGTTTAAAGGGAACACCTTCACTCAGAGGGTGGTGAGAGTGTGAAATGAGCTGCCAGCACAAGTGGTGCATGTGGTTTAGATTTCAACATTGAAGAGAAGTTTGCTAGGTACTTGGATGGGAGCTGTGGTCTGGGTACAGGTCGATGAGACAAGGCAGCCTAACAGTTTAGCATGGGCTAGATGGATCAAAGGGCCAGTTTCCGTGCTGTAGTGTGGTATGATTCTGTAGGATCTGCAGCTTGTTCCATATTCCTGGTCACTTCAGTGGTCCAGAGAGATAAGGGCCAAACGCAGACAAATGTGACTAGGTTAGATGGGACTCTGGGTCAGCATGAGCCAGCTGGGCTGAAGGGTCTGTATGACTCCCGAGACCATTTGATATGAATAGAAGATTGGCTAACTTACAGAAACCAGTACTGAGATAAATGGGGGCATTTTTGGACTGTCATTCATTTTCAAGGTATCAGTTCAAAGTTCAAAGTAAATTGTCTGTTTACAATCCGCACAGATGTATTAAGTGAAGGGATCAGCTATACTGTAGCCGCATTTGCTGATGATACAGTACAAGTTGTGAGGAATCCACAAAGGGACATAGATAGGTTGGTTAAGGGGTAGGAAAATGCCAGATGGAGTGGGAAAGCTTGAGGTTATCCACTATGGCAGGAATGATTAAAAAGTAAATTGTAACTTAAATGGAATAAGATTCCAAAATATTCAGGTAGAAAAGGGTTTGGGAAAGCTTGTACATAAAACTTAAAATGTTGGTCTGCAAGTAATTGGTTTCCTGAACCAGGGTGGATAACGTCACTCACCTCCAAAATGAACTGTTCACTGAACACAACCTATGGACTCATTTCCAAGGAGTCTCAATACTATTTATTACTTGTTTACATTTTTGTATGTGCACAATTTGTTGTCTTTTGCACGTTGGATGTTTGTCCATCTTTGCTTGTGTAGTTTTTCATCGATTCTGTTGTGTTCCGTTGAACCCACTGCAAATGTCCACAAGAAAATGGATCTCAGGGGAGTGTATGGTGACATATATGTACTTTGAAAAAATTTACTTTGAACTTTTAAAGCACATACTGTACCACCAGGCTCAAGGACAGCTTCTCTCCCACTGTTATAAGACTATGGAATAGTCCCCTCGTGTGATAAAATTGACTCCCGACCTCACGATCACTCCTCAGGGCCTTTGCACTCTGTAACTGTAACACTTTATTCTGCATCCTGGCTTCCTTTCCAGTCCAGGTGAAGGTTTGCAACTCCAGCACACTGGTTGTTTATTCCCCTCCACAGATGCTGCCTGACCTGCTGCGTTCCTCCTGTATTTTGTGTGTGCTACTCTGAATTCTGTTATTTATTGTTCTCCCTTGTTATTACCTTGATGGATTGTTGTCATGAAATTATCTGCGTGGTTTATTATTGTCGCATGTACCGAAGTGGAGTGAACAAGCATTACCTTCCCATTGTCTCTGCACCTTGGTACAACGTGACGATACTAAATCAGCTCCGCAGTTTAAGATCTGCACCAAGGGAAGACTGAGTCGCTCCTCCTTTTATCTTGCCGCAGGCTCCTGTTTCTGGGTGGCAGTCCTGGACGGGAACGTGGTGGGCATCGTAGCTGCCCGAAGCCACGAGGACGACAACACGGTGGAACTGTGCCGCATGTCGGTGGACTTTGACCAGCGGGGCAAGGGCATCGCCAAGGCGCTGGGCCGCAAGGTGCTGGAGTTCGCCGTGCTCAACAACTACTCGGCCGTGGTGCTGGGCACCACCGCCGTTAAGGTGGCCGCCCACAAGCTGTACGAGTCGCTGGGCTTCAGACACGTGGGCGTCACCGACCACTACGTGCTCCCCGGGATGACTCACTCGATGCTGGAGCGTATCTTCTTCCAAGTGCGCTACCATCGCTACCCCGGCTGAACCTTCGCGAGGAGTAAAGCCTACACTCGCACCCCTAACTCCTCCTCCTCCTCCACCCTCCCTCTCCCCTCTAGAGCACCAATCCCTCGACTATTTTCCGTCCCCTGTCTCCCACCCCACACCCCCAGCACCTTCCTATTTCTGTCATGGGATGAGGGTCCCCCGATCTTCCCCACCCTGTGGTCACCGGCTGCTTCCCCTCACCAGTACCCTCGAGAGACCCGGGGAACGTTGGTGAGGAGGAGTCTCTCTCCCCCCTCCATCCCTGCCCTCCCCTCAATCCACCACCCCAGGAGAAAAAGAAAACACGGACAGACAGCAGGCGTTCAAGATCCGCTGCCGAGGGTCTTCGAACCGAGGCACCTAACTCACCGAGTCAGGGCAGCTCATACACCCACAAGCAAAGAGAACTGTCGCTCATGCCACGCAATGTAGTGGCAGCAAACACTGCAAGGGTGTCGTGTGTATGTGTGTGAGAGACAGAATGAGTGAGAGAGAGAGAGAGAATGACAGAGAAGAGAGGGGGTGGGGATTTCATTGGGGGTCGATCACATGCACTTAATACCACCCTCGTCCCCCCACTATCGTCTCCCCGATCCTCACAACCTTCACTTCACCACTATTTTTTGAAGATCAAATTATTGTTGGGGGATTTTTAAATATATCAAACCTGATAAGTCTGGCTTTGCTCTGTTGCTGGAGGGGTGTGAGAGCAGTTGCAGTCATCTGCAGAAAGGTCGTGCCTGACCTCGGCAGTTAACTGGCCCATGGGCTTTGAACAGGCGCGGGCTCCTACAGGAAGTTGCATAATCGGATGTACCACGACATGAGAGAGAGAGAGAGAGAGAGGAGAGAGGAGAGAGAGAGGAGGAGAGAGGGGAGAGAGTGAGAGAGAGAGGAGAGAGAGAGAGAGAGAGAGAGAGGGGAGAGAGAGAGAGAGAGAGAGAGAGAGAGAGAGAGAGAGAGAGAAATAAGGTGCGTCCAACACCATTGACTGTTATTTCCATTGTCTTCAGAAGCCAACAAGATTGAGACAGTCGCAGACCCCATATTGTATACTGTAAAATAGACAATTCTTCTGCATTCCTCTCACTTTCTCCCCCATACCCCCTCCATTCTACACATGTTCATCTCTTTGCATGTGCTCTGGAATATCTGTGCTGCTTCTGAGTTTTATTTTCCTGCCTCTCTATGAACCGTGCTTGCGCTGAATGATGTCATTTGAGCAGATGGAGGCTGTGGTTTCTATGGGAATAGATCTGCTCCCCCCCCCCACCCGCCACTGACACCCATAACACCCCTCCCCACCACTACCACCATTAACATCAACAGAGTCCAGAGAATGGAAAGTAGGGGAGAGGAAATGTGGCTCTTGCAAATAAAAAAAATGCTATTACAACACAAAACGACATAAGCAAAAAAAATCTTATTAATTACTAATAGTAGTTGTGATTGGTCTCTGCAGCCTTGCTTAGTGTTGCTATGGTAGTTGCTTTAATGACATCAAACTTGTGATTCGTAGAATGCAGAAGCAATGCAATTTGGCATGTCTGTACCGAGTGTATGTGTACAGTGCCTGCCTGAATATTGAGGCAAAGGATATAACTCCTTCCTCATGAAATAAAGACGTGTATATTTTAACAGAAACCTTCCTCTTGCATGCCGAATGTCTGTCTTGAATTCAGAAATTCAACGAGAAACAAAAAAAGGGGTAGCTGAATTTTAACAATGGAAATGTGTAAATATATACATATTATATATTAAAAAAAGCTTTCTGGAAATGCACTTCAGAAATTCTCTAGAGATGCAGGCCCTCGATGATTTGTAAAGGAAGATGTTTGTTTCTGTATTTTCTAATAGAAATATGAAGTGTGATGTGTGTAAAATAAGATACTTTTTCAAAGTCATTTCCTGTTTAAAGAACAAAGATCGGATTGTTTTGTTTATTTTTATTACATTGCTGTGTTCAGAGAAATATCAAAAAAAAAGTAGGCACAAGACAATTTTGTTTTTTCTAAGATTCAGATTTTATTGGCAATGAATATTTCTTAGCTTTTAATGTACAGATAAGCTGTGGAAAAATTAGAGGTGTTCTGACTACTCACTTTAGTCCAAATTCTCCTTTGAATCATTTTTCTGTGGACGGACTTCACCTGACTGGTGATCTTGGGCATGGTTTTCAGTTATCAGGTTTCCTTTGGCCCCAGCACCCACTCACAGTCAATGCCCGTGCATGGCAGTCAGTGGGATCTGGATGAATCATAACTTTCTAAGCTAAAAAAAAAGATAAGATTGTGTTGTGTTTATCTTTTCCGAGTCTAGCTTTGGATTACAGAATTCAGTTTCTCTCCCCTGCCTTTCCAGATCACTAGCCAGCAGTTTTTGTGACATGGTAGCATAATGGTTAGGTTACTGGATTAGTAACCAGAGACCTGGACCAATGATCAAGAGACATGAGTTCAAATCTAACCACGGCAGCTGTGTGAACTTAAATAAAAATAATTAAAATATCCATTTAAGAAAGGAATTTTTAAAAGTCCATCTGGTTCAATAATGTCCTTTTAGGGCAAAACAATATCTTCTCTTCTGACATGTGAAACATATCAGCATGGTTATCTTTTAATTCCCAGAGATAATTAGGGGTGGGCAATAAAATGTGTGAGTCTACTTGGCAGACTAGGCTAGGAATAACAGTTCAGCACTGACTAGATGGACTGAAGGGCCTGTTTCTGTACTGTAGCATTCTATGACTTCTTAGTTTAGTAATATCCAAAATGAGAGGTTCAGAGAGCATGGCGCTTGACATATAATTGAGACCCATATCTCAAGTATGTTGGGAATGAAAGAAGATCGGTACTTGTGGACTTGCCTCTGTGCGAATCCAGTTTTGATTTTCCAAGAGGTGACTTCCGAACGGCTTTCACCATGGCATATGTTTCACATGTGTTCATTTAAAAGCGAGCTGACTCGGATGCATCTTGCTTTGCACAGTGCTCAGAGTTACCTGAGTTACCTTCAAGCCTGGAATCCGGGGGATTGCAGTCTTCTGAGATTTGGCCTGTAATCTCAATGCGGTGTTTCCTGGGCTGGTTGTACGCACATTCAGAAGTAGAAGGTGACTTTGACTATGTTGACCAAGGTGAACCTCTGACTTTAGTGTAACTGCTTTGAATTGCTAGTTGGCTGCTGTTCAAATTGACTGTAAAATCAAATGAAAGATTTGAAGACTGTTGGTCACTGGACTCAGTTTGGATTCGCACCTCTGTCAACTATTCTCCCAACTCAACTCTTTCTTGGAAAGAAATCATTCTCCACTTTTGTTGCCTCTCCTCAACTGTAAGACTGTCCTACCCTGGGATTAACTACCCTCAGCTCTGGGGAATTAGGGGGAAACCTTCTTGGTTCTGGGTCTTGATCTGCCCACAGGGTGCGTGGAACAGAATAACTTGAAGATAGGTTAGCCATCTCATGCCAATATCTTCGTCAATTAAAAGCACATAAATATATATAGTATGTTGATGGTCCATTGGTATGAAACTAGTGCTTTGAAGGACTATAATGCCTTATAGTCTATTAATTATATTGGGTCTATAAATTATATTGGGTTGGGGGCTTTTTCACACATGGGACAGATGCCAAGGACCATCTCAGATGCTGACTGTGCTTATAGTGGACAGGTTGCCATTAGCTTATTGCAACTGTAAGACTGAAAAAAGGCTTTTGGTGCCCCCCCCCCCCCATGTGACCATACTGCATCTCATCTGGTGCGGTACTGAGTTAAGGAGACCGTGAAGGAAGGCACTGTGAAGTTCATATCATTAGAATAATAATGGTATGAGTGGAAGTGGTGTTGGTTGGGAGGGGTCTGAGCAAGAGAGATGGACTCCTATTGAGCAGAGGTGGAATGGGGGTAGGAGAGGATGGGCAGGGGGAGAGAGAGGTTCAGCATTGAGCAGAGGTGGAATGGGGTAGGAGAGGATGGGCAGGGGGAGAGAGAGGTTCAGCATTGAGCAGAGGTGGAATGGGGGTAGGAGAGGATGGGCAGGGGGAGAGAGAGGTTCAGCATTGAGCAGAGGTGGAATGGGGGTAGGAGAGGATGGGCAGGGGGAGAGAGAGGTTCAGCATTGAGCAGAGGTGGAATGGGGGTAGGAGAGGATGGGCAGGGGGAGAGAGAGGTTCAGCATTGAGCAGAGGTGGAATGGGGGTAGGAGAGGATGGGCAGGGGGAGAGAGAGGTTCAGCATTGAGCAGAGGTGGAATGGGGGTAGGAGAGGATGGGCAGGGGGAGAGAGAGGTTCAGCATTGAGAAGAGGTGGAATGGGGGTAGGAGAGGATGGGCAGGGGGAGAGAGAGGTTCAGCATTGAGCAGAGGTGGAATGGGGAGAGGAGAGGATGGGCAGGGGGAGAGAGAGGTTCAGCATTGAGCAGAGGTGGAATGGGGGTAGGAGAGGAAGGGCAGGGGGAGAGAGAGGTTCAGCATTGAGCAGAGGTGGAATGGGGGTAGGAGAGGAAGGGCAGGGGGAGAGAGAGGTTCAGCATTGAGCAGAGGTGGAATGGGGGTAGGAGAGGATGGGCAAGGGGAGAGAGAGGTTCAGCATTGAGCAGAGGTGGTTGGGGAGAGGAGAGGTGACCAGAATTTGTCTGGTGAGATGGAGAAGGATTGGGGATGAACAGAATAAGAGGACTAACACAAACAAAGTGCTGGAGGAACTCAGCAAGTCAGTCAACATCTATGGAGGAGAAATAACTTCAGATGTTTTGGGCCAAGACCCTTCATCAGGATTGGAAAAGAAGGGGGCAGAAATAAAGAGATGGGGTTGGGAAGGAGTACAAGCTGACAGGTGATAGGTGAAACCAGGTAAGGGGAACAATGGGTGGGTGGCAGAAGGGGATGAAATAAGAAGCTAAGAAGGGATAGGTGGAAGAAGTAAAGGTCTGAAGAATTAAGAATCTGATATGAGAGGAGAGTTGACTAAGTGAGAAAGGAAAGGAGGAGGGGGGCCAGAGGGAGCTGATGGGCAGATAAGAAGAAGGAGTGAGAAGGGAATTGAATGGGGAATGGAAAAAGAGAGAAGGGGGAGGGGAGAAATTACCATAATTAGGGCAAGGGTAGGGTGGAGGAGAGATGTCCCATATTGGGTAGAGATGAGGTGTGGGAAGAGAGTACAGATCATCAGTATTAGACAGAGCAGGAGGTGGGAGAGTGTTGGACAGAATGGTTTGGTGGTAAGACCATCATATTGGGCAGAAATGGGGTAGGGAAAGTCTAGACGTCACCAGTACAACCCTTCATATTGTGTTCTGAGCAAGCACTTTATGTTGAACAGAATGGAACTTCTCTCCATATCACCATTTCATGGACATTATCCTTCTTGTCCACCATGCTCTTGGCCTGCTAGAAATCTCCACTGGAGGCCAAGTAACGTTCAGGATCATACGCAAAAGCTGAGTACCTCAACCCCTCTGGCACAGCCCAGAGATGGTCAGGTCCGATTCTGTTAGGTTAATACCGTTTCACCCCAGTGAGTAATGATTTTCGGGAAGGAAACAAGAAACACCAGAGTTAGTACTCAACAATAAGCCTTCTTTGGAAAGTGAACAACCACACCTTTCTAAATGTATTACTGTGGAGGCAGAGATGAGAAAATAGTTTCTACAACAGAGGAACTATTTAGCTCAGAAGCATGAGAATGCAGTCCACTCGTACATCGTTACTCTCTGAGCTGAAATTTATAAGTCTAATGTTCTTATATGGGGAGAAGGCAAGAGAATGAGGCTGAGAAGCAAAATAAATCAGTCATGATGGAACGGCAGAGCGGACTGGCCTAATTCTGCACCTGTGTCTTACAGTCTGTTGTCAGAGTGACAGTAACCCATTGAAAATATTAAACTCATGTAAAGAAAGAAGTTGTAAATACCCAGCAGGTCAGTGAGTGAGAAGGCAGGTGGACATCCTTAGAGTAATATGGAAACCTGTTGCATATCCCTGGCCTGTACTGTTAAATACTGATCACTTAGATTTGTTTATAAGAAAATTTTTAAACATGGGTCAGTGAGTGAGTTAGCGAGCAGAGGGGATTTTTGTTTTGGATGTGCTGTGAGATTATGTGTGCTGAGTGTTTCTATGTTCAGGTGCCACATTCCCGAAACATACCCTCTCACAATGTCATTCTTGTTTTCCCTGTTACAATTCGAGTTATGCTGCGTTGGCCCTTTTAGCCTTAACCGTCCTCTTCAGCAATAAGTGAGGTCGGGAGGTACCAGAAAACAGACTACAGACAGTGGTGAACACCTTTCAGTAATAAGTTCCTTTGCTAAATGATTTTAAGCGTCTGTCAGAAGCTGACTGCATTTTAGCGATAAGACTGTGCTTTGTATTGAATATTGAACAATCATTTCTTGCTTTGAATGGAGTGTACATGCAAATATTCTCCATGATATTGATATACAGACTGACTTCAAAGATATTTAATTTTCTAACATTCAACAAATTTCACGAAATATGTCAAGGATAATAAACCTGATTCTGATTTTGATTCTAACATTGTAATTCAATCTATTAGCTGGCACTTCAGATCCAAGACTTGGGTCAGTGGTCAGCCCTCCCATGCTGACAAGGGAGTTAGGAAGGATATACAGGGAAACCTGCTGGACACACAGTGTGTGCAGAAACTTCTGCAACTCGGGAGTCTTTCACAGCCAGTACTTTTGAACTCATGGTGCAGGACAGAGAGGCCATTCAGCCCAACTCATCCATACGTACCTAAGCTAGTCCCAGTTACCAGCGTTTGGCCCATATCCTTCTACATATCCATGTATCTGTCCATATGTTGTACCCACCTCTAACAACTTCCTCTGGAAGCTCGTTCCACACAGTCACCACACTTTGGGTGAAAAAGTTGCCCCTCAGGTCCCCTTTAAACCTTTCCCCTCTCAGGTTAAACCTGTCCCCTCTAGTGTTACACTCCCCTACCCTGGGGAAAAAAGACTAGGACCATCCACCTTTTCTCTACTCCTCCTGACCTAATTGGAGTCTATTAGGTCATCCCTCAGTTCCTTCGCTCCAGGGAAATGCTTTCAGCCTGTCTAGTCTGTTTTTACAACTCAAGCCCTCCAGACCCCTGGCAACATCTCTGTCTATCTTTCCTGCATCCTTTCCAGCTTACTGACATCCTTCCTACAGTGGGGTCCAGACTGCACACCAAACTCTGAGGTTTCATCAACAGCTGATTTTGATTTGTGTGTGTGTGTGCACGTGACTCTGCAAGGCATGACTCTGTGCGTGTGTGTGTGTGATTGTGCGTGTGCGTGTGTGTGTGTGTGTGATTGTGCGTGTGCGTGTGTGTGTGTGAAACTCTGTGTGTGTGTGTGCGTATGTGACTGTGTGTGTGTGACTATGTGTCGGTATATGTGAATGGCTGTGACTGTGTGTGTGTGTGACTGTCGGTATATGTGAATGGCTGTGATTGTGTGTGTGTGACTGTGTGTCGGTATATGTGAATGGCTGTGATTGTGTGTGTGTGTGTGCGTATGTGACTGTGTGTGTGTGACTGTCGGTATATGTGAATGGCTGTGACTGTGTGTGTGTGTGTGACTATGTGTCGGTATATGTGAATGGCTGTGTTTGTGTGTGTGTGTGTGTGTGTGAGACTCTGTGTGTGTGTGTGTGCGTATGTGACTGTGTGTGTGTGACTGTCAGTATATGTGAATGACTGTGATCGTGTGTGTGTGTGTGTGTGTGTGTGTGTGTGTGTGTGTGTGTGTGTGTGTGTGTGTGAGACTGTGTGTGTGTCTGTATGTGTGTGTGTGTGTGTGAGCTGTGGAAATGTGCTCCCGGGAATCCTCGGTTTTCTCCCCTGGAATCCACAAGATCATTAGAAAAAGGAAGAGGCCATTCAGCCCTTCATGCCAGCTCTGCTCTTCAATAGTCATGAGAGGAGAGCTCCTTCACCACGCAGTCTACACCACCCCATCCTCAAAGACTAGGATGGCCGATAAATGCACAAGGAATAAAGCAAATACCACATCCTGTGCAACCTCACTGGTAATATCCTACCCATCAGACACTGTTCTTTATTGAGCCAGTTTGGGATCATATCCGCCCCACTCCCTCAGATCCCACAGACATTTACTATTCTACCATGTGGGAGCTTGGCAAAAGCCTCACTTAAATTCATCCGACCTGAGAAGGGATGGATGGAATTAGACCCAAAACATTACCTCTCCGTTTCACCCTTACATCGGTAAATTCACATGGGTCAAATTGCTAAACTGGTTTCTTACTGTCAGCCTAAAACAAAAGCTTCAAAATTGATGTAGAGGGAGAATTATGAAGTTGACCATGCTCCAGTTTTAAATACAGCCCTTTTGAATGTTGCATTCAGAAAACCTTTGCAAACTTTGGGAAAATATAATTATTTTAATTTGGAAATTCCCCGGCCGTGGCAAGTGAATGCAACTGTCAATTACGGAAACTCAATTTAATATCTAGCTTCTCAATCATTGGAGAAAATTTGGAATGTACAATGAACTACTGTCAGCATATTTTTGCAGTTTGCATGTTATTGAGGTTGCTGCTGTAATTACCTCCATTTGGTGCACAAGAGTTTGAAACATTGCCTGTCTTGCTTGACGGAGCCTATGTCAACGTCGCTAATAGTTTTGCACTGCACCACTGCTGGCAAATATTGTCCTGTTGCTTCTTAGAACTGGTGAAGTAGGTGGTCCATACATCCAACGCCCCTGGAGATTCTTCCTGCTGGTTGTATGCAAAGCCAGTGATCTACACATCCAACACCCTCCGTGATCTGCTGTAACCATGGGCAGACAGGAGGCAAGCACGGATGAGGAGGCTCCAGATAGCATCTGCAGGACTTTGGTTCCTGTCTGAAGACAGATACCATTTAGTCTTTCAACTTCCACCAGCAGCGAGAAACAATGTTGAATAAAGTAATTGGTGATCTGTTTTTGGACAAACTCATGTAGAAATTACCAGTAATGGGCAGTGCAATGCTGGCTTTTGACTTAGCTGGGTTTACGGCATACGTTCCCATTGGAATTTTCTCATTCTGCTCCCACCCCCCCAGCCTGGATGCCTCTTCTCCTGACTTGTTTCCTCTGAGCAGGCCTGAGACTGTCCAACCTTTCCTGGGTGGACCTCCCCAACCAGGACTGCAATGCACTGCTCTCTCTGGTGTGACCAGGACTGGAGCAAGCTGCCCGTCAGGGGATTGGTGCTGCTGGGAGTGACGAGTGGGGAAAGGGAACCCTGCCATTTCACCGTGTTGAAATGCATTGCCGGAGCTGAGTTTTTATACATTGGAACACGGCACTCAGTTGTATATCCCTGATTGTTCAGAACTGTGAAAAATACCAATGTCCTGTTAATGAATGTACCACAGCCTTCCAGTGAAATGCACAATTGTATAAACTGCAGCCGTCGGCAGTGAGTTCCCTAAGTGGAAGGAGTGCGTGGGTCCCTTTCCAACCCTGTTAGTTAGCTGCTTCGTTCTGCTGGTCAGGTGTACTGTTCAGAGTCCCAAGGTTGAAGTGTTGAGTACCGTGCAATATTGAATCTGACAAAGGCACACAAGACAAGTGCACAGTAACATTCACGAGGCGCAAGAAACGACTGTGAATGTTAGGGGTTTCAGAAGGGCTGTTAAAAAGATCATGATATTGGAAATAGTAGATGTCACTGTCTACATAGCGGCTGTACTCCAGAGATTCTACCTTGTAGACTGAAGCCCAGTGTCTGCTCCCATGGATTTTGCTGCCTTCGTTTCTCTGTCTTGGTTCATTTAGTCTGTTTCAATGATTGTTCATGGTGATAATCTGGGCTGTTCTTGAATGCAGCGTCTCCCTTCACTGAATCCATGCCAGTGAGTACAACCAGGCGAGGGTGGGGGACGGGAACGGGAGGCATCAAACCAGTTACAGCCTGGGACAAACTCTGACCCCGCACCTCGTTTTACTTTGCACATGTTTGATTATTGCCTGAAGCCAAACGTAAAATTCAACCAGCTTCATCAGAATTGGGGTTTAATCTCCAGTGCTCGCTTTTGTTTAATTGCTGCCGGATTAATTGAGCAGGACTCAATGTCTTTTTTTTTATTTTGCTGGGAATGTCAGGAATTTATAGCTTACACCATTTTGAGTACCCTTTTATATTGGCTCAAACCTGAAAGAGCTCAGGATGTGATACAGTTGGCCGCATGTTGAGTTTGCTCCGTTCATTCAACGATTTGTGTTCTGTTGAAGTTTAATCTGTGTGAAGATACACTGATCTATGAGACTAAGGATTTGTATTCACTTTATCTGAACTCCAGGTTGCCACTGTGACTGTAGGGTGACCCCTGACTTACGTGCCATGATATGTGGACTTTCTTGTTAATAAGGGAATCTCTAAAGATGATTACTTGTAATATGAAAGCAATGCTGTGTAAATATTGTATCAATAAAAGCAAGTTAAAGGTTCTGCAAATGATTTTGTAGTTTATATTCAGTGACGTTGCCTAAATCATCGAGATTCACTATGCCGGAAGTCTAGCTGAGGAGCATGGTAGCGCAGCCTGTTAGTGTAATACTATTACAGTATCAATGATCCTGGTCCAGTTCCTGCTGCTGTCTGTAAGGGGTTTGTACATTCTTCCCGTGACTGCGTGGGTTTCTTCTGGGAGCTCTGGTTTCCTCCCACAGTCCACAGACTTACGGGCTACTAGGTTAGTCAATCGCATGGGCCAGAAGGGCCTGTTGCCTTGCTGTATCTCTAAGAGAATAAGTAAGGAATGGCTGCAGAGGTCCTGAAAAGAAGCAGGAAATACTGGAACCTCTCAGCAGGTCGGGAGAGTCATAGAGCAATACCATACAAGTACAGGTCCTTTGGCCCAACTAGACCATACCATCTGTGCCCATCTAATTTCCTGCGTTCAACACATATCTCTCAGACTCTGCCCCTCCATGTACCTGTCCAAGCGCTTCTTAAATGATACCATTGTACCTGTCCCAACCACTTCCTCAGACAGCTCATTCCATATACTATCCTCTGTGTGAAAAATCTGCCCTTCAGGTTCCTTTTAAATCTTTCCCCTCTCACCCTCAATCTATGCCCTCTAATTTGAGGCTCACCTACCCTGGAGAACTGAGAGAATCCATCACCTTCTTATAATTTTAAACATTTCTATCAGGCTGTTTCCCACTCTCCTACATCTAACAGGGGTACAGAATTAGCCTGGGTGACCTCCCCCCACATCTCAGAGAATGAAACAGTTATCAGTCTCGTGAAACGTGATTGACCTGAGGTATTGACGTATTTTCCCTCTCCGTAGTTACTGCTCCATTGTTTTGTGTTTTATTTAAAATTTAAAGAGGTATCCTTTTACACGGTATCAATTTCAAAGTTTCCCTTGAGCAAGAATAAGGTGTTGTAAAGGTTGGCGGTTTAGTCTGCCAATGACTTTTACCTCCATCATTCCAGTCACCAGTTTCAAACACCAACAGAATTTCAATTCAGAATATGATACTAAGACCATAAGACATAGCAGCAGAATTAGGCCATTTGGCCCATCAAGTCTGCTCTGCCATTTCATCATGGCTGATCTATTTTCCCTCTCAGCCCCAATATCTTGCATTCCCCCCTCATCCCTTCATACCTTGAGCAATCAAGAATCTATCAGCCTCTGTCTTAAATATGCATAAAAATGGCCTCCACAGCTGCCTGTGGCAAAGAATTCCTCAGATTCACCACTCTCTGGCTAAAGAAAGTTCTCTCATTCCCTTTCTAAAAGGATGCCCCTCTATTCTGAGGCTGTGTCCTCTGGTCCTAAACTCTCTCACCATCCTCTCCACATCCATTCCATCAAGGCCACTAGATGATCACTGGTATGATCTAATACCAGTTTTAAACTCAGTGGCCACTTTATTAGGAACTTTATTGGTTGATTAGATAATTGCTCATTAATGCAATTATCTGATCAGCCAATCATGTGGCAGCAACTCAATGCATAAAAGCATGCAGACATGGTCAAGAGGTTCAGTTGCTGTTTAGAACAAACATCAGAATGGGGAAGAAATGTGATCTAAGTAACTTTGACTGTGGAATGATTGTTGGAGCCAGACTGGGTGCTTTGAGTATCTCAAAAACCGCTAATCTCCTGGGAGGTTTACAGAGAATGGTGTAAAAACAAAAAAAAAACACAGTGAGTGGCAGTTCTGTGGATGAAAACACCTTGTTAATAAATGAGGTCAGAAGAGAATGGCCAGACTGGTTCAAGCTGACAGGAAGTCAACAGTAACTCAAATAACCACACATTACAAAACTGGTGTGCAGAAGAGCATCTCTGAACACGTAACACATCAAACTTTGAAGTGGATGGACTACAGCAGCAGAAGGCCACACACTTACACTCAGTAGCCACTTTATTAGGTACAGGAGGTTCCTCATAAAGTGGCTATTGAATGTAATTAATTACCTTGTCCCCAATGTATTTATGGAGTTAATACAGTCACCCATGTATAGGAGGATGGGGATGACCTTACAGAGGTATATAACAACACGATGGGCGTAAGACCATTAGACATAGGAGCAGAATTAGGCTATTCAGCCCAGCGAGTCTGCTCTGCCATTCAATCATAGCTAAATTAGAACACCTACAGCACAGTACAGCACAGGATATTCAGACCACAATGTTGTGGTGACATTTTAACCTACTTGGAGATCAATCTAATGCCTCCCCATAGCCCTCCCTTTTCCTTTCATCCACATGCATATCACAGTCTCTTAAATGACTCTGATACATCTGCCTCTACCACCTCTCTCGGCACTGTATTCCAGAGAAGACTGCGACAGAGGGTACAATTACAATATTTACAAGGCTGTTAGACGGATTCATTTATAGAGAAAATGATCTGGATATGGGCCAAATTTAGGTAAATGGGATTAGCTCAGATTTAGGCATTTTGGTTGGCAGGAACATTGGGCCAAAGGGCCCATTGCCATGTGGTGTAACTCTGTGACTCTCTGTAACTGGTATCATAGTCTTTGTTGTATTGTAATAATCTGTTTACTATTTGCTTTCACTAAAGAAAATCTCAGCGATGTTGCTGGGACGCCCGATGAGCTTTCAATGGACCAGGAGGAGGATTTGCCAGAAAGGATTCCTAAACTGGGTAAACTGCCTGGTCTAGATGGGATGCATCTGAGGGTGGGGATAATAAGATGGGATATTGCAATTGCCTGGGTCACAGTCCTCTCGATATTAACACACTCAGGAGTGGTGCCCAAGGGCAAGAAAACTATAAAATGCTCTGCTCTCTCTCTCTCCCTCCCTCCCTCTCTTCCTCTTGTTCCCTCCCTCCATCTCTCCTGTTCGATTTCTATCCCTTCCTCCCTCCCTATCCTGTTCCTTCTTCCTTCTCCACTCTCTCTCTACCCCATTCTCTTCCTCCTTCTCTCTTTGTCTCTTTCTCCTGCACTCTCTCTCACTCCCTCCCTCCTCCTACAGATACTGCCTGACCATCTGAAGCCTCTTGAGAATCAGTGTTTTTGTTTCAGAATTTCCAGAATCTTTTAGATCCAAACCATTTTCTTTCTTTCTCTACCTGATATTCTGCAGGATACTCTAACTTACGTGTTCTGCCAACCAATCTAAAGGTCCCAGCAAGAAAAGCCACCTGCACAGCTCTTCATTTCCTGCAGTTCTTTCCTTAAAGATGAGTCATGGTTCAGTAACTCTTCTAACACTCGGACTAGGTTGTATTTCCCTCCCTCTCAACCTTGCACTAGTGTTTTTGTTCATTGTCCTGTTTCCTCCTGGTGCTCTGGTTTCCTCCCACAGTTCAAAGATGTACCGGTTAGTAGGTTAATAGGTCATTGTAAATTGTCCTGTGATTAGCTTAGGTTAACTAGGGTTACTGGGCAGCCCAGATTGTTGGACCAGAAAGGCCTGTTCAGCACTGTATCTATAAATAAATAAAATTCATTTTGTTGTTTATTATGCTCATTTTGAGATGTGTAATTTATGTTCATTTATGGTAAATTATGCTTGTCCTGTCTAGGTCTCTGCTGCTGCCGCAAAAAGCTAATTTTCATGGTATTCATGACATCCTATGTCTATAAAACATAGGAGCAAAATTAAGCCATTCAGCCCATCGTGTTCTGCGTATCTAGAGTAGGTGCAACCACTCAAGTCGAGTATGATGTTCTATGAGGTTGTGTATTGGTGGGTCCTCAGGCAGCTGGAGAGGTAATTCAGGATCACATTCTGGTGCAGTGTGGGCTAGAGTGTGTGGTGGCTCAGATTAGTAGCCTGGTCTTTTTGTTACTCTTGTTAACAATAAATTTGAACTTGAGAGTACGTTGAAACACTTCCAACGCGATTCCGATGGAATTATATCGGACTCAAGAACGAGGAAGATATCCTGATGCAGGGTTTCAAAATGAAGCATCAACAATTCCTTTCCCCACACACACTGCCTGGACCCACTGAGTTCCTGCAGCAGATTATGTATTGCTCCAGACTCCAGCATCTGATCTGGTATCTCTTACATCTCCAAGGTTAATTTGCAGGTTGAGTCTGTGGTGAGGAAGGCAAATGAGATGTTAGCATTCCTTTCAAGAGGACTAGAATATAAAAGCAAGGATGTAATGTTGAGACTTTATAAAGCACTGGTGAGGCCTCACTTGGAGTATTGTAAGCAGCTTTGGCCCCTCTTAGAAAGGACATTCTGAAACTGGAAAGGATTCAAAGGAGGTTCATGAAAATGATTCCAGGATTGAACGGCTTGTCATATGAAGACTGGTCAATGGCTCTGGGCTGTATTCACTAGAATTCAGAAGAATGAGAGGGTGACCTAATTGAAACCTATCGAATGGTGAGAGGCCTTGACAGAGTGGATGTGGAGAGGATGTTTTCTATGGTGAGTCTAAGACCAGAGGACACAGCCTCAGAACAGGAAGGTGTCCTTGTAGAACCAAGATAAGGATGAATTTCTTTAGCCAGAGTGAGGAATCTGTGGAATTCATTGCCACAGGTAGTTGTGGAGGCCAAGTATTGATGGATATTTAAGGCAAAGGTTGACAGATTCTTGATTGATCAGGGCATGAAGGGATATGGTTGAGGGGGGTAGGCAAGAGATTGGGGCTGGGAGGGAAAATGGATCAGTCATGATGAAATGGCAGAGCAGACTCGATAAGCTGAATGACCTAATTCTGCTCCTATACCTTATCGTCTTATAAAACAATATGGCATCATCATGGCCCTGAATTTGAGGATGCCGGGCTATGTCCTATTCACACAAGATCTAACCTGGTTAATGGTCACCCAGTCCCTTCCCAATCATCAATAACCTGCTGGAGCAGGGGTTCTGAACCTTATTTATGCCATCGACCAGCTCCATTAAGCAAGGGATTCATGGACCCCAGGATGCGAACCCCTGTGCAAGCAACTCTCACTCACCGATGACCCACACGTGACCAAGCAGCCGTGTTCTGGTGAAGCAGAGAAAGTGGCTTCCCTTCACATCAAGGCAGAACGACCAATATTACGTCGGTAGCTGTGGTAAAACTGAAGTCTATCCCATCTTCTCACAGCTACCATTGGGCAGGAGTTACAGAAACCCGAAGGCAGCAACTTTAAATTCCTTGGTGTTATCATTTCAGAGGAGCTGCTCTAGGCCTAACATGTAAATACAATTACAAAGAAATCATGGCAGCACCTCTATGGTGTGTTTCCTTATGTGTTTGCGAATATTTTGGCATGGTATCTAAAACACTGACAAATCTCTATAGACGTGTGGTGGAGAGTATATTGACTGGCTGCATCACAGCCTGGTATGGAAACACCAATGCAATTGATTGGAAAATCCTACAAAAAGTAGTGGCTACAGCCCAGTCAATCACGGGTTAAGCCCTCCCCACCATTAACATTACATCTAGATGAAGAGTTGTCACAGGAAAGCAATATCCATCATCAGGGACTCCACCACCCAGGTCATTCTCTCTCCTCACTGTTGCCATCAGGAAGAAGGTACAGGACTTACACATCAGGTTCAGGAACAGATATTATTATCCTTCAACCTTTGGCTCTTGAACCAAAGGAGATAACTTCACTTGCCCCATCACTGAAATGTTCCCACAACCTATGGACTCACTTTCAAGGACTTTTCATCTCATGTTCTCAATATTATTGCTTATTTATTCTTTCTTTCATTTTGTATTTGCACAGTTTGCTGTCTTTTGCGCACTGGTTGACGCCCAACTGGGGTGGTCTTTCATTGATTCTTTTATGGATTTGAGTATGCCCACAAGTAAATGAGGCTCCGATTTGTATATGGAGACATGCATGTACTTTGATAATAAATTTTCTTTGAACTTTGAAGTCCCATACCATCAGGTTCAGGAACAGCTACTTCTCTTCAAATGGCTGGTTCTTGGACCAACTGGCATAACCGTAATCACTGCCCCAGCTTAACAAAATTATGACCACTTTGATCAGTCTGCACTATGATGGACTTTGTTTTATTTTATGTTCTAATGGTGTCCTTCCTCGTAAAAAATTATGTATAATTATGTTTTTCTCATGCTTGGTTTTTATCTGATGCTCTGTACTGGTAATGCTGCTCTAAGTTTCTCATGGCATCCTTGCACATATGGATTTGTCCAAATGACAGTAACACCACGTTGACTTTCAACATTAAGGCAACGTTCAGTTCGACAATCTCAGAAGAGCAATTTAAGGAGTTTCAGTCTTCTCCCCATGACCACATAGTTCCTCCAACTGCTCCAGTTCCCTCCCACATTCCAAAGACGGGGTCGCTGAGTTAATTGCCCCTGGTGTATGGGTGAAAGGTAGATTCTGGAGTTGAGAATTGACTAGGATTGGTGTAAATGGTCAACACAGACTCTGTGTGCTGGGACCTGTTTCTGTGCTGTATCACACCCGGATTCTCAGTGTGACTCTCAACCCCAAGGGACAAACTAAGAAAAAGAAGCTGGCAAAAAAGATTGCCAGCATCCGGAATAGTTTGATTCTGGACTCTCCCGTCCTGTGCAACATGTCCTCCTCCAGCTGCACCTTGGGTGCCTAATGTTTACTGTGTGAGTGGGATCTTGCTGTGTAGAACCCATCTGCTGTTTTCCTACAAAACATGTTATGGGATGCTTTGAAGAATCTAATGGATATGAAATATAGTATGACTGGACATGATGGGCTGAGTGGCCTCCAGTGTTCCCTTAAGCTGTGCCTTTGTTGCCACGCAGTTGGAATTATCTTTTATAAAATGTTAATATAATTTTGAATTTATGTAAATATAATCAATGTACCACAATTTTTACTTTGGAACATTTTAGAACTTCAACATATTTACATTGTCAGTGTTTCAAGTTACAAAACTGTTACAAATTGTAACGATAAACCTAGAATGGAAATCAGCAGTTCATTGTCAATAAACCACTGGCTCACCAAACGCTGATGCCATTAAATCTGCTACACAGTTTTCAGGCTGTGTAAAGATGGTTGGTGCAGCTGTAAAAAAATTAGAGGGAGCATCGGTGGCCTCCTTCTGTGCTTCAATTTTCCATACGACACAAAACAGCCCGTTCGGCCCAACCATTTCATGCCAACTTGAAACCTTCCACATTTCCTCAGTTAAACTACCTATGGATCTCGCTGTCCATTTCCCTCATATACTTGCCCAGCATATGAAATGCTTCAGGGCTGTTCATCTCACCCACACCCTGTGGGAGTCTCACCGTTCTCTACACAAAGGAGGCTCTTCACAATTCCCTATTGGGTTTCTTCACGATACGATGACCTCTGATGTATATTGTTCTCTACAAAGGGCAGCCACTTTATCAACACCCTTCATCATTCAATCACCTCTCAAAGGGGAACTCAGTAAATACATCCTTTTGTGATGTAGAATACCTTCCATCCTTCTGGTTAACCTGTCCACACCTCCCCCATTATATATGACACACTCCTACCACACGCTAACATTAAAGTCAAAGATTTGTAGTTATCAGTAAGAGGCTGAGGATAGAGCTCAGGCTACTGAAAGCCACTTGGGAGCCTATTAGCAAGTGGCAGTTTTCCCTGAGACGTGATTCTCACGTCTGCTCATTAAGGTAAGGGATGATAATTAGCTTTGAGAACTGATTCCAGTTGAATGAGACCAGCTGACCCACTGACCCTGGCCAGCCTGCGGTGGGTTGTGTTCCGCACTCCAGGTCTTGTGTTAAAGTGAGCCCTCGCATCCCTGCTCGTTCCCAGATCCCCCTCTTGCCAAGAGTGACGGCATGGGGAAAGGGGAGTTGATGCGGGGTGGAGCTTCATCCTCCCAGACAGATGGCCACACGTTCAAGCTGCCAAGGCTGCCCGTTGCTTGATCCATCTGTTGCCACTGTCTGTGTATCACCCTGCAGGCATTCTGTGTCCCTTGGTATCCTGGCCAGAAATCGAAAATTAAATATCAAAATAGCTTGGAATTAGTGTGGTAGTAACTGCACCGGAAATGGTTTTCTGGATCATAGAACAAGAAGTTTATCCAAAATTATCATGGCAGCAGTCACAAAGTTCAAAGTTCAGAGTCAATTTATTATCAAAGTATGTACATGTCACCATATACAACCCTGAGATTTATTTTCTTGCAGGCATACACCATAGATACAAGAAACAAAATAGAATCTACAAGGAAATACAATACAATGAAAAACTACACATAAACAAAACAAAGACAAACAAGCAACAAAAAGTAAATAAATATAGATAATATTGAGAACATGAGATGCAGCGTCCTTGAAAGTGAGTCCATAGGTTGTGGAATCAGTTCAGTGTTCAGGTGAGTTAAGTTACCCCCTTTAGTTCAAGATCCTGATGGTTGAGGGGTTATAACTGTTCCTGAACCTGGTGGTGTAGGTCCTGAGGATCCTGGGAATCCTGTACCTTCTTCCTGATGACAGCAACAAAAAGGGAGCATGTCCTGGATGGTGGGGTCCCTGATGATGGATGTTGCTTTCTTGTGGCAGCATTCCCATTGTTTCTAACGTAGACAGTATATATCTTATTCCCTTCATGCTTAGAACGTACAGCACAGCAACAGGCCCCATAATATCTGTGCTGAACACAATGCAAAATTAAATTTTCTTTTGCCCTCACATGATCTCTCCATTCCCTGCATGTTCAAATGTCTGTCTAAACATCTCTATTGTATCTGCTTCCACCACCACCCTTGGCACCCACCACTCTGCAAAAGACTCAACCCACACCAACCCACCTCAACCCTTCCCTGAAACTTAAACCACAGCTGATGTCTCTTCGTCCTAGTACAGATGTAAAGTTATGGTCACCGAACATATTCACTGTTTTCTCTCCTTCCTCCCTTCTTTTTACACCAGCTATCTCTCCATTTTGTTTCGAGTCCAGATGAAGGGTCTCAACACAAAATATTGACTGTCCGTTTCCCTCGTTCTCGTCTGGGGTTTCTTGTTGTTAGGGATTCAGCAGGTTTGTGATTTCTAGAATCACCAGCACACTACTCCATCCGATCTCCCTGCTCACCCCCTTCCATTCAATCCATGGTCTAATATACCTACAGATTCCATCTTCTTCAGATCTTTGTTACTTCCACCTATCAATTTCCACCTTCTTATATGATTCCTATTCTCGACCCCTCCTTCACTTGCCAATCATCCCTATCAACTGTATCCACCTATCATCGGCCAGCCTTTGCTGCCACCTCCCCATCCTTTTTATACTGATTATCTCCCTTCTTATCTTCCCGACCCAGAAAGTAGACTACATTTTTTCCCACAGATGCTGCCTAACCTGCTGAGTTTCTCCAGCATTTTGTGTGTTACTCCTGATTCCTGCATCTCTCCTTTCTCCATGTTAGTGCTAGATGATTGCCATTGACCCACAGTCAAGATGATATAATTTTCCCTAAACCATAATATTATGTTAATTACTAAATCATTCAAGGAAATCACAATTCTTTTCAATATGCCAATGACTTCCTCTTGGGAGTTACCTAGCAACATCCAGAAGGTAATTTATTGAATCCAGGAGAGACTTGCTTCCTGAATTTGTATCTTACTGGAAAACGAGTTTCAAGAATCAAGATTGTTTAATGTTATTTGCAGTACACAATTAAATAATTGTTACTCTGGATCTGATGCAACACAAAAAAACACAATAATAAAAAACACAATAAATATATATACATAAGATAGTTTATATTCATTGATTGATTGTATGTCCATAGTGTGACAGAGTTTGGGGTAATGCCAGATGAAGAATTTCCCCTAGAACTGGGACTCAGGAATGATGAGGTCTCCCCATGCTTCTGCACCCCCACCCCCAAAACCTTGGGTGTTTACTCCCCCTACTGTCAAATAAAACTAAGGAAAAATTATTAGTAACACTAAAGATGGAACGTGATAACATGTGTGCAGCATATTCACCTTTATTAATCGGGGCATTGAGTTCAGGAATCAGGAATTTATGTAGCAGCTTTATAAAACTCTGGAGAATTGCATTTAATTCTGGTAGGAATATCGGAAGGCTATCAAGGCTTGGGAGAGAGTGCAGAAGAGGTACAACAGGATGCTGCCTGGATTAGAGGTTGGAGAAACTTGGATTGTTTCTTCTGGGGTAGTGGAAACTGAGGGGCACCCCAATAGAAGTTTATAAAATAATAAGATTCATGAAATAGATAGCTAGTACCTTTTTCCCATGGTCAAAACATCTGATGGTAGAGGGCATGCAATTAAGGTGAGAGGGGTTAAGTTCAAAGGAAGTGTGAGGGGCAAGTTCTTTCGCACAGTGATGGGTGCATGGAACGTGCTCCCAGGTGTGGTGGTGGGGGCGCGATGGGGAGTATAAGCCATTTACAGATCTGTTGAACTGAATGGCCTGCTTCTATACTCAATTCTCTGAACTTAACTGATCAATGGTGTGGTGAACTACATATACCTGTCTGGACACCCCCCACCCCCCCCACCCCCCCACCCCCCCCCGCTGACTGCTCCTGTGGCTCCTCCCACTGACTGTGGCTCCTCCCACAGACCCCGGTATAAAGGCGATTGAGGCCTGAGCCCTTTCCTCAGTCTCCAGGATGTAGCATGGTGGTCAATTGCTGCTTGTTCTTTCTTCCAGTCAATAAAAGCCGATATCTCGCCTCACGTCTCAGAGAGTTATTGATGGTGCATCAAATGGTTCACTGCTGGAGCATTCTCATCATTACACTATTCAAATTCTCAGTCCCAGTTTCTTGTTGTTTGGGATTCAGCAGGTTTGGGATTTGTAGAATTTCACACCAGTGGAGAGAATAGCTCAGCGTTCTACTTAGTGGAAGCTCAAGAGAGCAGACATCAGCACTGGGAGATCACAAAACGCAAATCAACCACCCGACAGATTTAATTAAGGAAATTCTGAAATACACTCCAAACAAAATGTTAAACACACAGTAGCATGGGAGCCGACCAGTTAGCAAACAAATCCATCAGCTGGTTTGGACCATGGTGGTAGTCGACTGGGAATTTGATTAGTGTAATGATAACTTCAAGAGAGGAAATAATAACTCAGGCAGCATTCGGGGACAAAGATAAGGTAGGTGCTGAGAGGGCTTTGCTGCTGGAGAGGGAAACTGCGACTGTGGCTGGTTCCCAAAGGTATAAATCAGCGGCAGTCGGTAATAGGTTCAAAGTTTAAAGTTCAAAGTAAATTTATTATTAACAATCCAAGTTTGTCCCACCTCTTCTTATGTGTCACTATATACTACCCTGAGTTTTATTTTGTTACAGGCATTCACAGTAAATACAATAGAATCAATGAAAAACTACCCGTAAAAATTGAGGGGACAACCAATGTGCAAAAGAAGACAAACTGCAAATACATAAAAAACAAACAATAACAATAATAAATAAATAATACTGCAAATGTGAGATATGGGGTAGTTGAAAGTGAGTCCATAGCTTGTGGGAATCAGTTCAGCGGGGGGGTGAGTGAAGTTATCCCCTCCGGTTCATAAGCCTGATGGTTGAGGGGTAATAACTGTCCCTGAACCTAGTGGTGTGGGACCTAAGGTTCCTGTACTTCCTTCCTGATGATAACAGCGAGAAGAGAGTATGGCCTGGATGGTCCATGATGATGGATGCTGCTTTCCTGCGACAGTGCTCCATGTAGATGTGCTCAATAGTGGGGAAGGCTTTACTCTCAATGGACCAGGCCGTATCCACAATATTTTTTATGACCCCCTGTACCTGTCACATTATCCAATAAATGTCACTGATGACAGACCTCTATCACACATCCATTTTTATATTTTTTCTATTCAGCAGAAGAATCAGTACAGTGTGTGCGTGTTCTCAAAGGTTAACACACTTTTATTTTATCTATTTAAAGATACAGCATGGCAGCAGGCCCTTTCAGCCCAACGAGCCCCTGCTTCCCAGTTACACCTCTTTGACCATCTAACCTAGTCCATTCGTCTTTAGACTGTGGGAGGAAACTGGACCCCGCGGGGGGAACCCACGCAGTCACAGGAAGATCGTACAAACTCCTGACAGACAGCAGTGGGGTTGCGGTGCTGTGATAACATTACGCTGCCATGCTGCCCACTTTTTTTCTTCTCATCCTGCAGTATTAATAGAACCTGAATTAAAATAAGCAAATCCCAGCTAGGAGCCTTATTAATCAAAACTCCGATTGGTCATTCTATGTGTATGTGAAAGAAAGGGCATTCGTATCCACAGCCACCCAGTCTTTCACTCCCAAGGGCAGAGGAAAAAAATAGTGATCTTAACTTGAAAATGATCTTGAAAAGAAAAGGCAGTGTTCCCACTCTATTTTTAAACCAAACATCCATTAAAGCATAAGCCCTTGGCTATTCTTCATTCACTGAAAAAGGTCAGTGATTTGTCCACATCCATGTATTGATATGAACTTTTTTCATTGCTATAAAGTAGAATGTTATGCCTTTTAAAGCTCTTAATGGTCTGGGACCAGACTACATCACGAAACTGTTTTTGTTTTATAATCCTGCTCCAACTCTCAGGACTCTTGAATTTAAACTATCTCCTCAAATGACAATTGGCAGGTCAGCTTTTTTGAACTACACTCCTAAACTGTTGAACTCAATACCTAAAACCATAAAGGAGGCAGACTCAATTAAACAGCAACTCAAAACCTGTTTATTTAACCTTTAACAATCATCTTTTTCTTTTATTTTCATGCTCATTTTTTATATTTTATTTTCATTTTATCCCATTGTAAAGCACACTGATCTTCATTGTCTGTATGAAAAGTACTCCATAAATAAATTATTATTGTTATTTCTCTTTTTTCTCTCTCTTTCTAACCTTTCTGCTCTGTCAAGGGTTTAGTGAAGCAAAGACTTTGTTCATTCACCATGCAGAGCACGTCATAATCGAAGTTGGATCATCATGAGTGGGAGGGACATTAAAGGGATCTCACTCGCAGCACACAGCTCCTGTACTGAGAGGAAATCCTCATGAACTGTGTTTTGGGTGCAGAACTTCAACCTTCAATGAGAGGACGATGGGGATAACGAGAAGAAATTATTTCTACCATGAAGCAGTAAGCTGGTGTGGAAAGTCTGACGCAGAGATGAAGGAAGAAAATTTGGAGGGAGAGGGCATTTGATGATCCTTTATTGATTATGAACTTAACAGGTACCCTAGTGAGTCAGATCTGTAACTCCATCAATTCTTTTTTAAAAATCTAAATAGGTAATTAAGCTACAAGTTTTTCATAGGATTGACTGGCTGCTTTATAGCGGGTTCTGCCTTTAAACCAGATAAAGGAGTTTTAACTGAGCAACCTCAGCTCTTCAGCCACATGAGAGGAAACATGTTGCAGGATTACAGATAAATAAATGAGTTGCTCTGAAGGGAGCTAGCATGGACCCAATGGGCCGAATTACTACCTTCTGCATCCTAATAAATAAGTACAACAACATCTTTGGTCAGCAGCAAATGCTGGTGGGAGAGGTGAACTAACAGTTAATTATTACACAGAATAAACGATGAACAGTGTTTTCAAACAGGAAGGAAACTATTTACTAAAACCTGCTGTTGATCGCCATTAGTTAGAAACACCTTGCTAATTATATCAAACCAAATAATCCGGGAAAAACCAGCTGAGAGTTCTTAGTTTGGCCCCCAAGTGCCCCAAGTAGAGAGAGGAAAGTTACTTGCGAGGCAGCAGTGGGAGGAACCAAAACACGACAACTGGTGCTTATCAATACTTTGCAAAATAGGTTGGCATATGGCAACACTCCACACCTCACAGCTCTTTCATTGAACCCCACGACTTCCCTGCGCTGAGAGACACTTTCAAAGGGACCTGCACAGAACAGAAAACAAGACTTATAATGTAATGTAATTCACACAGACTTGTGTGGGGGACCCTGGGGAGATTAAAAACTCTATGGAGTCGACGTTTCAGGCAGAGACCCTTCATTCACGAGACCTGACGAAGCTTCTCAGTCTAAAACATCAACTCTTTATTCCTTTCCATGAATGTGCCTGGCCTGCTGAGTTCCTCCAGCATTTTGTGTGTTTTGCTCTGGATTTCCAGCATCTGCAGAATCTGTTGTACCAATAATGCATTATCTTGCATGCAGTTTATCCATCTTGCAAGCTTCACATTTTTTTTCAGTTTAGAGATACAGCACGGGTAAAGGTCCTTCCGGCCCAAGGAGCCTGCGCCACCCAGTTACTCCATGTGACCGATTAACCTATGCCTTTGGACTATGGGAGGAGACCAGAACACCCAGAGGAAGCCCATGTGGTCATGGGAAGAACACACAAACTCCTTACAGACAGTGCCAGGAACTGAACCTAGGTCCCTGGCACTGTAATAGTGTAATGCTAACTGCTACACTACTGTGCTGTTAAAAACATTTGTATTTGCATTTCTCTTTGTTGACTACATTCATAACTTGATATGCCCATGGTACCTAGCATTTACATAACACCATCAGTGTAGCCAGCCAGTCCTGCCTTCCAACATCACACCCTTCTTACCCTAACTTACCCTCGCTGCCTCGATAAAGCAGTCAGCATTATCCAAACACCACCTAGCCTGGCATTCCCTCTTCTTCCCTCTCCCATGGGGCAAAATAAACGAAAGCATGAAAGCACGTATCACCAAGCTCAAGGACAGTTTCTACCCCGCTGTTTCAGACTTTTTGACAGATCTCTTGTACGATAAGATGAACTCTTGACCTCACAATCTATGTACTTTATTGATTACCTACACTGCACTTTCTCTGTAGCTTTTAAAGTTTATTCTGCATTATTATCATTTTACCTCAATGTACTGTTTAATAATTTGATTGTTTGAGCAAAGGTAACGTAAAAGTAAATTTATTATCTAAGTATGTATACAACCATGAGATTCATTTCTTTACAGGAAAATAAAGAAATACAACAGAATTCATGAAAAACTCTACATAAATAAATAACTACTAATAAACAATGAATAAACAAAAAAAAGACAAACTGTGCCAATGAAAAAAAAAGGTATATATATTGGCAGGGAGAGAGAGGGCTCCAGGAGAGAGGGGGTGTGGAGGTTAGGGTTAGGGGCAGAGTCCTATCTGAATGCAAACCAGGACAGTACGATATGGAGAGCAAGCGGGTGCCCATGTAGCGGGCTCCCCCTTTCCGCACAGCTGATGAATCCAAGGGAATGGCAGAAACCGATATTGTCTGGCATCAGCGTTATCGCAGAAATTGCCAGTCATGAGGTAACGTTACAGCAATGTAAGACCTTAGCTAGACCCCACTTGGAGTACTGTGTTCAGTTCTGGTCACCTCACTACAGGAAGGACGTGGATACTATAGAGAGAGTGCAGAGGAGATTTACAAGGATGCTGCCTGGATTGGAGAGCCTGCCTTATGAGAATAGGTTGAGTGAACTCGGCCTTTTCTCCTTGGAGCAAAAGAGGATGAGAGGTGACCTGATAGAGGTGTGGAAGATGATGAGAGGCATTGATTGTGTGGCTAGCCAGAGGCTTTTTCCCAGGGCTAAAATGGCCAACATGAGGGGGCATAGTTTTAAGGTGCTTGGAAGCAGGTATAGAGGGGATGTCAGGGGTAAGTTTTTCACACAGAGAGTGGTGGGTGCATGGAATGCACTGCCTGTGATAGTGGTAGAGACTCTTGGATAGGTACATGGACAATAGACAATAGGTGCAGAAGTAGACCATTCGGCCCTTCGAGCCTGCACCACCATTTTGAGATCATGGCTGATCATCTACTATCAATACCCAGTTCCTGCCTTGTCCCCATACTCCTTGATTACCCTATCCATAAGATACCTATCTAGCTCCTTCTTGAAAGCATCCAGAGAACTGGCCTCCACAATCAGATCCCCTCTCAATCTCCTTAATTCCAGCGTGTACAAGCCCAGTCTCTCTAACCTCTCTGCATAAGACAGTCCAGACATCCCAGGAATTAACCTCGTGAATCTACGCTGCACTTCCTCTATAGCCAGGATGTCCTTCCTTAACCCTGGAGACCAAAACTGTACACAATACTCCAGGTGTGGTCTCACCAGGGCTCTGTACAAATGTAAGAGGATTTCCTTGCTCTTGTACTCAATTCCCTTTGTAATAAAGGCCAACATTCCATTAGCCTTCTTCACTGCCTGCTGCACTTGCTCATTCACCTTCAGTGACTGATGAACAAGGACTCCTAGATCTCTTTGTATTTCTCCCTTACCTAACTCTACACCGTTCAGATAATAATCTGCCTTCCTGTTCTTACTCCCAAAGTGGATAACCTCATACTTATTCACATTAAACGTCATCTGCCAAGTATCTGCCCACTCACCCAGCCTGTCCAAGTCACCCTGAATTCTCCTAACATCCTCATCACATGTCACACTGCCACCCAGCTTAGTATCATCAGCAAATTTGCTGATGTTATTCTCAATGCCTTCATCTAACTCGTTGACGTAAATTGTAAACAGCTGTGGTCCCAATACCGAGCCCTGTGGCACCCCACTAGTCACCACCTGCCATTCCGAGAAACACCCATTCACCGCTACCCTTTGCTTTCTATCTGCCAACCAGTTTTCTATCCATGTCAATGTCTTCCCCCCCGATGCCCTGAGCTTTGATTTTACCCACCCATCTCCTATTTGGGACCTTATCAAATGCCTTCTGAAAATCGAGGTACACTACATCCACTGGATCTCCCCCGACTAACTTCCTGGTTACATCCTCAAAAAACTCCAACAGATTAGTCAAGCATGATTTACCCTTGGTAAATCCATGCTGGCTCGGCCCAATCCTATCACTGCTATCTAGATATGCCACTATTTCATCCTTAATAATGGACTCTAGCATCTTCCCCACCACCGATGTCAGGCTGACAGGTCGATAGTTCTCTGTTTTCTCCCTCCCTCCTTTCTTAAAAAGTGGGATAACATTAACCATTCTCCAATCCTCAGGAACTGATCCTGAATCTAAGGAACATTGGAAAATGATTACCAATGTATCTGCAATTTCCAGGGCCACCTCCTTTAGTACCCTAGGATGCAGACCATCTGGACCTGGGGATTTGTCAGCCTTCAGTCCCATCAGTCTACTCATCACCGTTTCCTTCCTAATGTCAATCTGTTTCATTTCCTCTGTTACCCTACGTCCTTGGCCCATCCATACATCTGGGAGATTGCTTGTGTCTTCCTTAGTGAAAACAGATCTAAAGTACTCATTAAATTCTTCTGCCATTTCTCTGTTTCCCATAACAATTTCACCCAATTCATTCTTCAAGGGCCCAACATTGTTCTTAACTATCTTCTTTCTCTTCACATACCTAAAAAAGCTTTTGCTATCTTCCTTTATATTCCTGGCTAGCTTGCGTTCGTACCTCATTTTTTCTCCCCGTATTGTCTTTTTAGTTAAGTTCTGTTGTTCCTTAAAAATTTCCCAATCATCTGTCCTCCTACTCACCTTAGCTCTGTCATACTTCCTTTTTTTTAATGCTATGCAATCTCTGACTTCCTTTGTCAACCACTGTGGCCCCTTTCCCCCCTTTGAATCCTTCCTTCTCTGGGGGATGAACTGATTTTGCACCTTGTGCATTATTCCCAAGAATACCTGCCATTGCTGTTCCACTGTCTTTTCTGCTAGGCTATCCGTCCAGTCAACTTTGGCCATCTCCTCCCTCATGGCTCCATAGTTTCCCCTGTTCAACTGCAACACTGACACCTCCGAGCTGCCCTTATCCTTCTCAAATTGCAGATAAAAACTTATCATATTATGATCACTACCTCCTAATGGCTCCTTTACTGCAAGATCGCTTATCAAATGGAGCTTAGTAAAATAGAAGGCTATGCGGTAGGAAAATTCTAGGCAGTTTCTAGAGTAGGTTACATGATTGGCACAACATTGTGGGCTGAAGGGCCTGAAATGTACTGTAGATTTCTACGTTCAACTCAACGTAGGACTGTCTTAGGCATGCCAGCTCCAGATTTTTCCTTGGGGTTTACTCCCAAAGTCTTCCCCATGAGTGGGAATAGCCACAAGGCAGCAGCAGAGGTTTGAGATCACAAACAAGAGAAAATCTGCAGATGCTGAAATCCAAGCAACACACACAAAATGCCGGAGGAACTGAGCAGGCCAGGCAATGTGGATGGAAATGAAGAAACAGTCAATGTTTCAGCCAAGACCCTTCTTCAGAATGGGAAAGGAAGGGGGAAGCTGCCAGAATAAAATGGTGAGAGGAGGGGGAGGAGGATAGCTAGGAAATGATAGGTGAAGCCAGGTGGGTGGGAAAGGTGAAGGGCTTAAGAGGAAGGAATCTATCAGGAGAGGGGAGTAGACCACAGGGCAAAGGGAAAGAAGAGGGGTTAAGTGTAGGGTTGAACTTTGTTGGATGAGTAAAGATAGGAAGGCTTTAGGTGGGTGTTAGTAATGGTGTTGGCTTATTATTGTCATATGTGCAAAGATACAGTGAAAAACCTGTCTTGCATACTATACAGGGTTAGGGTTGGTAAATTGTGGGCATGCTATGTTGGCGCTAGAAGCATGGAAATATTGGCTGGCTGGCCACAACACATCCTTGGACTGTATTGGTAATTGACGCAAACAATATATTTCATAATTTGTTTCAATGTTTTGATGTACTTGTGACTAATAAAGCTAGTCTTTAAAGATCTCATCATGGTGCATGTATCTTATTGTCTACCTGCACAGCACTTCCTCTGAATTGTAACACTTTATTCTTTATTCTGTCGTAGAACAGGTCCACTTGAGAGTTGCATAACAATGGGGTAGAAGCTGTCCTTGCCCCTGGTGGTATGTTTTCGGGGTTTTGTATCTTCTGCCCAATGGGAGAGGGGGGAAGAGAGGGGTGGGTGGGGTCTGTGAGTATGCTGGCTGCTTTGCTGAGAAAACAGAAGTATGTTTTGAAATAATCCATGTGGACGGCTTATATACAAATCCTTTCACTGTATCTCAGTACGTGTGGCAATAATAAACCAATAAATTGATGAACCTGTGATTAAGTTGGGCTGAAATCCTTGTGCAAGGACAGCTTGGTCTTACCTTCAAATAGACCCCAAGAGCCTCCACAGACCGCAGAGATTCCATGGTGCCTTTTACAAGCTCTGCAAGTGGAAAAAGAGTGGAGAGTTATCATTTAAGTTCAAAGTTCGAAGTGATTTATTATCACCTTAATGTCACCATATACTTTCTTGAAATTCATTTCCTTGCAGGCATTCACAAGAAAACAACCAATGCGTAAATAAGACAAATCATGCAAATAATAAAATAAATAATATTGAGAACATAATTCTACTCCCATCATCAGGCCATGCTTTCTTCTTGCTGCTACAGGAAGAAGGTACAGGAGCCTTAGGGCTCACACTATCAGATTCAGGAACAGTTATTACTCTTCAACCATCATGCTCCTGAACCAGTGTGGATAACTTCCACAACCTATAGACTCACTTTCAAGGCATCTACAACTCATGTCCTCAGTATTATTTATTTATTTATTCATCTATTTATTTATATCTTATTATTGTATTTGCACAGTTTGTCTTATTTTAAACGTTGGTTGTTCGTCCATCTTTGTTTCGGTGTAGTTTTTCATTGATTGTATTGTATCATCTGGGAATGCCGGCAAGAAAATGAATCTCAGGGTGACATATATGTACTTTGATCCTAAATTTACTTACATACTTAGGTTGTGGAGTCAATTCAGTGTGGTGTGAGTGAAGTTATCCATACAGGACACTGGGTTTTATTAACACGTAGTAACAATTATTTCAATCTCCATTATACCTGTGTACTGGAAACATTAAATGACTTTAAACAATCTTGAATATTGAATCATGCTGATGAAACCCAGTGTGGGCAGATTTCAAATTATGGTTTCACGATAGAATTAGCCATGAGTTTGTATTTGCATTAACAAAGACGCCACAGTAATATTGCACTGTGCCATGTGTGGTCTTCATTACGTACTGACATCTGCAGAGAAACAGTGGAGAAGATTGCAAATGGGTCAGGGACAATGCTTCGCTGAGGTAGTCAAACCCATACTGACCTCAATGGCCAAGTGATTAATAATTGGAGACAAAGCACCATCTGTAAATGTGGTCTTGAGAGTAATATGGACTAAGAGAAACCCAACATGGGCTTCTCCAGCCAAGGTCCAGGTCGGCAGTATATTACTGAGGAAGGGGCCACACACTGCAGGCCAGAGCAGAATGAGGGTTATGTGTGGAGTATCTGGGGAACAGGAAGGAGGGTTGAGTTCCTCAAGGCAAGTGAAGGTGGCCTGGGAATTTATGTAAAATCAATGGAAAGCAGAGAGTAGGTAGGTCAATACAGGAATAAATTAAATACAGTCATGGAGGAACTACTATGGAGACAGGCCTTTTAGCCCAACTGGTCCGTGCTGATCATGGCATTGCTGGAGCTGGTTCTTCAGAAGTCAGGAATGGGACACAAAACATGGCCAATTTATTAAGTATTACAAGAACAAAGAATGAACGAAGAAAGAAGACACACAAAAAGAGAAGTTGCAGTTGTCTCATACTCAATTAGAGGCAACAACCTCCCAATTTTATTTTAAATTTATTCATTTACAGGATATGGGCATCACTAGCTAAGCCAGCATTTATTTCCCATCCCTAGCTGCTCTTTAGAAGGTGGTGATGAGCTGCCTTCTTGAACAACTGCAGTCCCTGAGGTGTAGGTACACCCACAGCGCTGTTAGGGAGGGAATTCCATGATTTTGACACAGCGACAATTAAGGAATGGCAATAGGTTTCCAAGTCAGGATGGTGTTCCCAGGTATCTGCTGTTCTCGTCCTTCTAGATGGTAGTGGTTGTGGGTCTGGAAGGTGCTGCCTTAGGAACTTTGGTGTGTTGTTGCAGTGCATCTTGTAGATAGTACACACTGCTGCAACTGTTCATTGATGATGGAGAGATTAAATGCTTGTGGAAGGGGTACCAATCAAGTGGGCTGCCTTGTACTGGATGGTGTCAAGCTTCTTGAGTGTTGATGGAGCTGCACTCATCCAGGTGAGTGGCAAGTATTCCATTACACTCCTGATCTGAGCCTTGTAGACAGGCTTTGGAGAGTCAGGACATGAGTTACACGCCACAGGATTCCTAGCCTTTGACCTGCTCTGGTAGCCACAGTGTTTATATGGCTAGACCAATGCAGTTTCCTGTCTCCTAGGATGTTGGTAATAGGGGATTCAGTGATGGTGATCTCACTGAATGTCAAGAGACAATGGTTAGAGCCTCTCTTGTTGGAGATGGTCATTGCCTGGCACTTGTGTGACTCAGATGTTACTTGCCTCTTATCAACCCAAGCTTGGATATCGTCCAGGTCCTGCTGCATTTGGGTATGAACTGCTTCACTATCTGAGGAGTAATGAATGGATTCTCAGTAACGAGAATTAACCTGTAAAATGATCTGATTCAGGTGGTGGGACACCTGCTGCAGAAAAACTGAGAAGCTTCTAGGAAAATACAAAATCAGCTATACTACAGTTGCTGGAAAATACAGTGGATTCTGGTTAATTGGGGCATATCGGGACTAGTACATTTTGGCCCAATTTGCTGAAGTTTCATGAAAATAAGTTAAGGCATAAAAAAGACAAACTACAATTTAACTGAGCAAGTAATTATGTATTTAAATGAAATACAGGACAAATAAGAAAATTATCAATACTACTACAGTAGTAAAAACTGTGTATTACTTCCTAATAGTTATCGATGGGGGAATTTAAACTGCTGTGTTATTTTGTTTTTAGACTGTAAATGAACAAAATCACTGCAGACACTTCATGCAGATTATGGACTGTCTTCGAACAATGATTTCAATGTTTGCAACTTCCAAATCTTCATTTTCATTGACACATTCAAAATGATTGTTGAAGTAGTGCAATTGTCTCATTTTCATTCCTGGTCATTTCTGGCATCTCAAATCTGAATGCTTGAAACCGTAGTAAGCAATACAGAAGGCATGTCTTACTGCTTATTTGTTATAAGTAACAAAAATCACTTCTTTTTGAAGAGAAACACACACAATTGATGCTATTTAAAAACTATTCACTCTAAGACTGGTATAGTGTTAAACAGCCACACAAGTGTACGTGCCTGATGCTAGTTAGAAACTATTTGGCAACAGTCTCCTGCCCCAATTTCTGTAAGTGGCATAGAGCCCCAACTAAATAAAAGGGAATCCTGGCTATTTGCTCCATTACTTTTTGTTCTGTAAGAGTTGTCCCAAATAAGTGGCTGCCTGGATTTAACTGATGGCCCAGTTAACACGTATCCAATATATACTGAACAACTATAGATAAATATATTGATCCCAAAGGAAATTACAGTGTCACTATAACATTACAAGTGCACAGATATAAAATATTAGAAGCAGAAAGAATAAAAGATAAGTTACCACAAACAGTGTAACAGGAGGGAGTCATTGCTTCCCTAGTTATAGATTGACTCATTATAGAACCTAGTAGCCAGAAGTAAGAATGACCTCATAGAGCACTCTTTGGAGCAGCACAGCTGTATATATAAGTGATTTATATAAAATTATAAGCAAGCAAACTGCAAGAGAAATATTAGAAAAATAACAAACCTACACCCTAATCCAAGCATGCCCATGTCCTTCTTTGCTCCTTCTCTCTATATATACTTATGCAATTGTTTTAAATGTTATTATCAACTTATCAGGACATTCAGGCCAAGACCCTCCATTAGGATTGGAAGTGAAGGTTGGGGGTGGCAGGAAGAAAGAATTAGAAGCCAAAGGTGGAGCCCACGGGTTGCATTGTCATTTGGACTGGAGGTGCCAAAGCACGGGATCGGAAAAAACTGCAGAAAGTTGGAAACTTAGCCAGCTCCATCATGGGTTCTAGCCTCCCCAGTATCAAGAACATCTTAAACATGTGATGCCTTAAAAAGGCAGCATCCATTATTAAGGGCCCTCATCACCCAGGGCATGACCTCTTCGCATCACTACTAACAGGGAGGAGGTATGGCACCCTGAAGACACAGACTCAATGTTTCAGGAACAGCTTCTTCCCCTCCACCATCTGATTTTTGAATGGACAATGAACCCATGAACATTACCTCACTAGTTTTGTTTTCTTTTTGAACTACTTATTAATTTTGTATATATTTCTTATTGTAATTTGTAGTATATTTTATGTACTGTACTGCTGCTGCAAAACAAAAAACATTAATGACATACATTATGTCAATGAAAATAAACCTGATTCTGATTCTGAATAATAAGGTGGGGAAGGATTTTTTAAAATATCTTTGAACTGGGTCTTGAACTGACAACCATGTGACACAAAGTGGCACTTTTTCCAGTGTTTAGAAGACACTACTGATTCTGCTGATGCTGAAAATCTTGAGCAATATTCACAAATTACTGGAGGAACTCAAAAGGTCAGAGAAAATGAGTTTTGATGAAGGGTCTCAGCCCAAAATGTCGATTGCTCCCTTTCCTTCATTGATGCTGCCTGACTTGCTGAGTTCTTCCAGCATTTTGCATGAGTTGCCCAGTAGTTAATGGTGGAAGGAAAATAAATGTAAGAGGCTAGTAGATAAGTTACAGGACCAGCAGTTAATGATTCATGACTTCTTAATGTAAGGTGATCAACCTTTCTTTAAGGTCTATTTCTGAACAGTTTCTGAACCCATGAACACTACCTCACTATTTTGCTCTTTTACACCACTGAATTATTTTAAATATGTTCCAAATGTAATTTATAGTAATTTTATATATTGCACTCCTGTTCTTAGTATCATTTATTTACATTTTTTATATTTTTATTTTTATATATTTTTATTATTTTGTCCTCTTTTGTGTGTTAGTTGTTTGTCAGTGTTTGCTTGTGTATAGTTTTTCAAAAATTCTATTAAATTTCTTTATTTTCCTGTATATGCCTACAAGAAAATGAATCTCAATGGAGAATATGGTCAAATTAATTCAATTAAAATGAAGATTCTTCCTAAATTTTTATATATTTTTCAGGCTTTACCTATTTTTATTCCTAAGACCTACTTTGATTCTTTAGCAACACGAGTGAATCTGCAGATGCTGGAAATAAATAAAAAAACATGAAATGCTAGCAGAACTCAGCAGGCCAGACAGCATCTATGGGAGGAGGTAATAACGACGTTTCGGGCTGAAACCCTTCATCAGGAGTGAAGTAACATGGGATGGTTTCGGGTTTCGGCCTGAAACGTCGTTATTACCTCCTCCCATAGATGCTGTCTGGCCTGCTGAGTTCTGCCAGCATTTCGTGTTTTTTTATTTGATTCTTTAGATTCAATTTTAACATCTTATATTTGGAATAATAAACAAGCTCGTTTAAGTAAAGTTTACCTACAAAGAAATAAAGAGATGGGTGGATTAGCCTTACCCAATTTTAGGTTTTACTATTGGGCTGCCAATATAAGGAATATTACTTTTTGGTCCTGTTATATTTATCGTAAAGATTGCCCATCATGGGTCTCCTTAGAAGTTAATTCTGTAAAAAATTCCTCTATTGTCTCTCTTCTTGGATCATACTCTTCTTTTTCAGCAAATAAAACAACAGATAACATAATTGTTAAGCAAAGTTTAAGGATCTGATCTCAATTTAGAAAATCTTTTGGTTTAGCGAATTTTTCATCATCTCCCATTCTCCTTAATTATTTTTTTATCCCTTCTATGACTGACAAAGTCTTCAAGGATTGGGATGAACTAGGTATTAAGTGTTTTTGGGACCTGCTTATCTCAGGATCTCTTGCTGCATTTGACCAATTGTCAACTAAATTTGCACTGCCAAAAACACATTTTTACAGATACCTTCAAATTAGAGATTTCTTACGTTCCCAATTAACTACTTTTCCTATAGGTCCTGATAAAAATTTACTGGACGATCTTTTAAATTTAAAACCTTTTGTTAATGGTTCTATTACTGGTATCTATAACTTGTTGATTGATTCTAGACAAGATGTTTTAGATAAAATAAAAAAAGCTTGGGAGGATGACCTAAATTGTCAGATTTCTGATGAAAGATGGAATAAAATTCTTAAACAGGTTAATAAATCATCTTTCTGTGCTCATCATTCTCTTCTACAATTTAAAGTGGTTCATAGAGCTTACATTTCTAAACAGAAGCTGTCCAGTTTTTATCCGAACATTTCTCCACTTTGTAATAAATGCAACTCTGCTGATGCCTCTTTAATTCATATATTTTGGTTTTGCCCTAAAATTGAAAAGTTTTGGCGGGAAGTATTCCATACCTTCTTACAACTTTTTAGGGTCCAATTTGACCCAAATCCCCTTACTGCCTTGTTTGGTATTATTGCAAATGAAGATATAACTTTAAATACTCCTAACCTACAGGTTTTAGTTTTTACCTCTCTTTTAGCAAGGAGAGCAATCTTGCTTAAATGGAAGGAGTCTACCCCTCCTACACATCTTCAATGGCTATGTTATATTATGTCTTATTTAAATTTAGAGAAGATCCGCTGCTCAGTCTTAAATTCGAAACAATCTTTTTATGATATCTGGGGACCTTTCCTAAATTACTTTTCCAATTTATAAAGTTTAACAGTGCACAGACTTTTATGTATATTTCTATCTTCTCTTCTTAAGCGAATATGTTTTTTTTCTAATTACCCATTATCATCCATCAGCTTTTTTCTTTGGTAGTTGGTAGGGGGTTGACTTTTTTATATTAAAAATTTATTTTATGATGTATGACCTATCTTTAAATTTTTGATTACAGAGTGGTATACCTTTATGTGTTATGCTATAACATTTTGATCAATTTTATTACAATATATGAATGTACACAATTTATGTTGAGATGTATCTATGTGTTGCACTCTGTAAATCTTGTTTTTTCTTCTGAATAAAAATATTGTAAAAAGAAAGAAAGAGAATATGGTGACATAGAGTATATGAACTTGGATAACAAATTTACTCTGAATTTCACTGCACTGTTGCTGTAAGTTAACACATTTCACAAAATATACTATGTTAGTGATAATAAACCTGATTCTGATTCTGACCTGACATATTAAGCCCATTGCTCTGTCCATATCCTTGCCATTACAGAGAACTCTAGTCCAGCCCCCTTACACAATGATGGACCTGCATTTCACCCCACAGGTGTGGATTGCAGAGGTTCTGAAGTGCACAGACCTGCCACTTGTTGAATCTGAGAATCTTCCACCTCAAACAGCAGCTCATCGTGAATCTGGGCCACCAACCTGGAACAGAGTTTAGCAGATACAGTTACACTGTCGTGCAGACAAGTGCCAAGAATGTATACTTAGTGCAAGCCGATTCAACACTGAATGGGCATCCATTCAAGGGCATTGGTGTTTCCATATCAGGGCATGAAACAAACAGCCAACATACTCTCCATCACACATCTATAAAAGTTTGTAAAGGTTTTGGATATCATGCTGAATCTACACAAACATCTAAGAAAGTAGAGAAGCTGTCATGCTTTCTTTGTCATAGGAGTTACATGCTGGGTCCTCTGAGATGATAACACAGAGGAATTTAAATTTGTTGTTTCTCTCCACCTCTGATCACACAAAAAGGAATGGGTCACGGACCTCTGGTTTCCTCCTCCTGTAATCAATAATCATCTCCTTGTTCTTGCTGACATTGAGTGAGAGGTTGTTGCTGTGGCAATCTCCCTCCCATATGCTGATTCATTGCCACCTTTGATTCGACCAATGATAGTGGTGTTTCTTTGTATTTACTATGAATTCCTGTGAAAAAATGAATCTCAGGGTTGTATATGATGACATATTTGTACTTTGGTAATAAATTTACTTAGAACTTTGAACTTTAAATAGACAACATGGCTTTGCCTAACAGCCATTTGTGACAATGAATTCCACAGATTCAACACTCTCTTGCTAAAGAAATTCCTCCTGATCTCTGTTCTAAAGGTACATCTTTGAATTATGAGGCAATGCCCTCTGGTCCTACACTCTCCCAGTATAGACTCTCTCCACGTCCACTGTATCTTGACCTTTCAATATTTGATAGGGTTCAATGAGATCCCCCCGCCGCCCATCATTCTTCTAAACTGTAGCGAGTACAGCCCAGAGCCATCAAACACTCTGTTAATTGTCCCCCGGTTGAGGAGGTTGTTAAGCATTGTGGGTCTGATTTACACACACAAGCCATAACAGGGAAGTCATTGTCACAGAGTCATTGAAGTTTACAGTATGGACACAGGCCCTTCCTTCTCCCTCCCCCTTTTACACTAGTTGTCTAACCTCTATCTTTCAATCCAGATGAAGGATGATTTTTCAACCAAAATGTCAACTGTCCTTTTCCCTCCACAGATGCTGCCTGACCCACTGAGTTCCTGCTGCAGGTTATTGGTTACCATGGAAACGGAATCGGGCCCTCATCCGTGCTGGTCCCAGTTGCTTGCATTTGGCCTCTATTCCTCTACATCTTTGCTATCCACATACCTTTCCAAATACCTTTTAAATTACATAATTGCATTCAAAGTTCATAGTAAAATTTATTATCGGAGTACATACTTGTCACCACATACAACCCTGGGATTCTTTTTTGGCAGGCATACTGAGCAAACCTATAGAACAGTAACTATAAACTGTAAACACCAAGAACTGTTTTAACTGTAAACAAACTGTGCAAATACAGATACAAATAAATAGCAATAAATAGTGAGCATGAAATAACAATATAAGAGTCCTTAAATCAGTATAGTTATCCCCTTTTGTTCAAGAGCCTGATGGTTGAGGGATAGTAACTATACTTGAACCTAGTGGTGCGAGTCCTGAGGCTCTTGTACCTTGAAGGCAACAGCCAGAAAAGAGCATGACTTGGGTGCTTATACTTCATATAGATTAGCTCAATGGCTGGGAGAGTTTTACCCGTGACGTACTGGGCCGAATCCACTACCTTTTGAAGGATTTTCCATTCTTGATCTCCGAACTTGAATGCCTCTGATCTGGCTCTCAGCAGTTTCTGTATTTCATTGTTCATCCAGGGCTATAATTGGGAAAAACCCTGAATGATTTTGTGGGGACACATTCATTCACAGCTGCTTTAATAAAGTCGGTAACAACCCCGGTGTAGTCGTTCAAGTCTTCAGATAAGTTCTTGAACATGGCCCAGTCCACTGACTCAAGGCTATCCTGTAATTATTCCTCACCCTTCCGCAATCACTTCTTGGTTGCCTTGATCTCTGGAGCCTTGCTCTTTTGGCTCTGTCTGTATAAACATAATAGAACAGCCAAATAATCCAACTTGCCAAAATGAGGTCTCTGGAAGGAACAATAGGTATTCCTTATCGTAGTACTGCAGTGGTCTAGTGTGTTGGGACATCTGGTGAAACAGGTTACAGTGGTTCCAGAAAGTTTTTGAACCCTGTAGAGTTTTCCCTTTTTCTGATTAAGTACGACCTAAAATGTGATCAAATCTTTATGTAAGTCCTAAAACTCAATAAAAGGAACCCAATTAAATAAATAACACAAAAGCATTATACTTGTTCATTTATTTATTAAGAAAGTGTTCCAATATTACATGTATTTGTTGGAAAAAGTATGTGAACCTTTGTTTTCAGTAACTGTTGTGACGCCTTGTACAGCAATAACTTCAACCAAACTTTTCCAGTAACTGGTGCTCAGTCCTGCACATTGGTTTAAAGGAATTTTAGGTCATTCCTCCTTACAAAACTGCTTCAACTCTGGGATGTTGGGGGGCTTCCTTGGATGAACTGCTTGCTTCAGGTCCTACCATGACAATTCTTTAGGATTAAGGTCAGGACTTTGACTCAGCCATTCTAAAATACAAAATTTCTTCTTTTTAAACCATACTGTTGTTGATTTACTCTTGTCTTTCGGATCATTGTCTTATCCAATTTCTATTAAACTTCATGTGATGGACAGCTACCCTGACATTCTCCTGTAAAATATCTTGATATAATTTTGAGATCATTTTTCCCTCAATGATTGCAAGCTGTCCAGGCCCTGAGGCAGTAATGTAGCGACAAGCCATGTTTCACATTAGGATGAGGTTTTGATGTTGGTGTGCAGTGCCCTTTTTCCTCCAAACTTTTTGCATTTCTGCCAAAAAGTTAAATTTTTGTCTCATCTGTCCACAGAACATTGCCCCAGAAGAACTGTAGAACATCGGCTGGTCTTTGCAAACTCGAGATATACAGCAAATTATATTTTGGAGACTGGTGATTTCCTTCCATGAACACCATTCTTCTTCAGTGTTTTACTTACAGTGGACACATGAACAGAGACTTTAGCATGTTCTAGAGATTTCTGAAGGTCTTTTGCTGTTACCCTTGGGTTCTTTCTCACCTCCGTCAGCATTGCACGTTGTGCTTTTGGTGTGATCTTTGCAGGATGTCCACTTCTAGGGAGAGTAGCAACAGTACTGAGTTCCCTCCATTTTCAGACAATTTCTCCTACTGACAGCTGATGAACACTCAGATCTTTCGAAAAGCTTTTGTAGCCTTTTCCAGCTTCATGCATCTCTACAATTCTTCTTCTAGGTCCTCTGACAGTTGATTTGATCGAGGCATGGTGCACATAAACAGATCTTTCTTGAGAAGAGCAGGCTCTGTCAGAAACCTGACTGTGTGTGTCTTTTTTATAGATCAGGGCACCTCTACAACCCACATCCTCCAATCTCATCTCATTGATTGGAAACCTGACTCCAAATTGCTTTTATAGAAGGCATTTTCCCAGAGGTTCACAAAATTTTTCCAAGAAATATTGTACATGTAATATTGGATCAGTTTTCTCAATAAATAAATGAACAAGTATAATGTTTTTGTGTTATTTATTTAATTGGGTTCCCTTTATCTAGTTTTAGGAGTTAGGTGAAGATCTGATCACATTTTAGGTCATATTTGTGCAGAAATAAAGACAATTCTGCAGAATTCATGAACTTTCTAGCACCACTGCATATGATGATGATAATTGGACAGGGTTTTCTTCAAACAGGCATGGTTAAAGTCAGCAACTATAATTTGAAATGCATCAGGATGGGCCGTTTCTTGTTAACAGAGAGCATCGTGCAGTTTTGCGAATGCTTGCTTATAATCAGTCACTGGTAGTACGTAAACTGTGGTCTGGATCATGGACGAGAACTCCCAAGGGAAAAAGAATGGTCTACGTCTAATCATTAATTGTTCTAAGTCAGGAGAACAAGATGTTATTATAACCCTAATGTTCGTGCACCAATGATAAATGTGCTTTTTAGTACACTCCACCACCTTTTTCCTTACCAGAATTTGAGGTTTGGTCCTTTCTGAAAATCATAAAACCTTCTGGCCGGATAGCTGCATCCAGTATGTTCGCTATTAACCAAATCTCAATGCAGCAAACAATTGAGGTGTGCCTCTGCTTTTTTGTATTTGTATCTGGCTTTGATTAAGGTCTCTGTCTGAAAAGTTGACTGTTTATTCCTAAAAGTACATATCTGTCACTGTATACAACCCTGAGATTCATTTTCTTGCAGGCATACACAGTAAATCTAAGAAACACAATAGAATCAATGAAAGACTCCACCCAACAGAATGGACAACCAACCAATGTGCAATGACAACAAACTGTGAAAATACAAAAGAAAAAAGCAACAATAATAAATAAATAAACAACAGACATCAAGAACATGAGTTGAGGAGTCCTTGAAAGTGAGTCCAGGTTGCAGGAACAGTTCTGTGATGCGGCTAAGTGAAGTTATCACCAGTGGTTCAAGAGTCTGATGATTGAGGGGTTCCTGAACCCCTGAGGCTCCTGTACCTTCTTCCTGTGGCGAGAAGGGAACATGGCCTGGATGGTGGGGGCCCCTGATGAGGACTGCTGCTTTCCTGCAACAGTGCTCCATTTAGCTGTGCTCAGTGGTGGGGAGGACTATACTTGCTGTGATGCACTGGGCAGGATCCACTCATTTTGTAGGATTTTCTGTTCACACTCCATAGCTGCTGCCTGACCTGCTGAGATCCCCCCCCTGCATTCTGTGGGTGTGTTGCTTTGGATTTCCAGCATCTGCAGTATCTTCTGGGTTTACCACTTTCTGTGATAGCGGGGCCCAAGAACCACCACCCTCTGTATGAAAATACTTGCTCCTTTAAACCTCTTTTCAATCACTTTAAAACTATGCCCTCTAGCTTTAGACTCCCCAGCCCTCGGGAAAAGACTGTGGCTATTACCTTATCCATGCTCCTTATGATTTTACATCCTTTAAACATTTGTTATCCAGGTTAATTTTTACAATGCTTTCTGGACATTCGCATAGTGGCTAAACCACGATAATTGGCAAATATTACTCTACTCTTCAAGAAGGGAGAGAGCAAGAAGGAAGGAAATTAAAGGCTAGTCAGCCTGACCTTAGTGGTCCGGATGATATTGGAATTGATTGCTAAGGATACTTGGGGGCACATGATAATACAGGCCATAACCAGCATGGTTTTCATAAGGAAAAATTATGCCCGGCAAATCTGTTGGAATTCTTTGAAGAAATAACAAGCAGGATAGACAAAGGAGAATCGGTTTATGTTGTGTACATAGATTTTCAGAAGCCCTTTGACAAGGTGCCACACATGAAGCTGCTTAACAATTTAAGAGCCCTTGGTATATTACAGGAAAGATTCTAGCATGGATAAAGCAGTGGCTGATTGGCAGGAAGTAAAGAACAGGAATAAAGGGAGCTTTTTCTGGCTGGCTGCCAGTGACTAGTGGTGTTCCACAGAGGCCTCTGTTGGGACTACTACTTTTTATGATATATGTCAATGAATTGGATGATGGAATTGATGGCTTTGTGGCAATTTTTGCGGACAATACAAAGATAACTGGAGTGGCAGATAGTTTTGAGAAAGTAGAGAGGCTACAAAAGGACTTAGACAGATTAGGATTCCAGACCAAGCCAGTCACCTTCTACCACCACTCTTCTCCGCCTCGCGGAATTAGTCCTCCCCCTTAACAATTTCTCCTTTGGCTCCTCCCACTTCCTCCAAACTAAAGGTGCAGCCATGGGCACCCGCATGGGTCCTAGCTATGCCTGCCTTTTTGTCGGCCATGTGGAGCAATCTATGTTCCAAGCCTACACCGGTATCTGTCCTCCTCTTTTCTTACGTTATATCGACGACTGCATCGGTGCTGCTTCCTGCATGCATGCTGAGCTCATCGACTTCATTAACTTCGCCTCCAACTTTCACCCCGCCCTCAAATTCACCTGGTCTATTTCCGACACCTCCCTCCCCTTTCTAGATCTTTCTATTTCTATCTCTGAAGACATCCTATCCATGATGTCTACTACAAACCTACAGACTCTCACAGCTACCTAGACTATTCCTCCTCCCACCCTGTCTCCTGCAAAAATGCTATCCCTTTCTCTCAATTTCCTTTCATTCTAGGACAAAGGAGATGTCTTCCTTTTTTAAAGAAAAGGGCTTCCCTTCGTCCACTATCAACTCTGTTCTCCATCGCGTCTCCCGTATTTCACGCACCTCTGCCCTCACACCCATCCCCCCGCCAGCCCACCAGGGATAGAGTCCCCCTGGTCCTCACCTATCACCCTACCAGCCTACAGATCCAACGCATAATCCTCCGTAACTTCCGCCACCTCCTACGTGATCCCACCACCAACCACACCTTCCCCTCCCCCCCACTCTCGGCTTTCCGCAGGGATCGCTCCCTACGCGACTCCCTTGTACATTCATCCCCCCATCCCTCCCCACGGACCTCCCTCCGGGCACTCATCCCTGCAAACGGAAGAAGTGCTACACCTACCCCCACACTTCTTCCCTCACCACCATCCCAGGCCCCAGACAGTCCTTTCAGGTGAGGCACCACTTCACCTGCGAGTCAACTGGGGTGATATACTGTATCCGGTGCTCCCGATGTGTCCATTTATACATTGGGGAGACCCGCCACAGACTGGAAGACCGTTTCGCCGAACACCGGCGCTCGGTCCTCCAGCAGTGGCGGGATCTCCCTGTGGCCACACACTTCAATTCCACAGACCACTCCCACTCCGACATGTCTGTCCATGGCCTCCTCTACCGTCAAGATGAGGCCACACACAGGTCGATGGAGCAATACCTTATCTCCTGCCCAAGTAGCCTCCAACCTGCCGGCATGAACATTCAACTCACAGACCTCTGTTGATACCCCTGCCCCACTCTTACCCCATCCCTATCTATTATTTTAGTCTGGTTCTCTTTCTCTCTCTTTTTCCCCCCTCACTATAATCTCTCCCCCCAGCCCTACCTTTCTTTCTCTTTTATTTCCCATAATTCTCCACCTTCCCCCTAGCCCATTTCCCTCCAGCCTATCACTTCCCAGCTCTCTACTTTATCCCTCCCCCTACTTCTTATTCCCCCTCGACCATCTCATGTTACTTCACTCCTGATGAAGGGTTTCGGCCCGAAACGTCGTTATTACCTCCTCCCATAGATGCTGTCTGGCCTGCTGAGTTCTGCCAGCATTTCGTGTTTTTTTTATTTATTTCCAGCATCTGCAGATTCACTCGTGTAGGCAGATTAGGAGAATGGGCAATGCAATACAGTGCCAGGAAGTGTACAGCCATGCACTTTGACAGAATAAATAAAAGGTTAGTCTATTTTCTAAATGGAAAGAAAATTCAAAAACCTGAGGTGCAAAGGCTTGGGAGTCCTCATGCAAGATTCTTTAAAGGTTAATTTATGTGTTGAGTCTGTGGTGAGGAAGGCAAATGCGATATTAGCATTTCATGAGGACTAAAAGCAAGGATGGAATGTTGAGACTTTATAAAGCATTGGTGAGGCCTCACTTGGAGCATTGTGAACAGTTTTGGACCCCTTATCTGTGCTGACACTGGAGAGGGTTCAAAGGAGATTCACAAAAATGATTTCAGGATTGTACAGCTTATCATATGAGAAATGTTTCATGGCTCTGGGCCTGTACTCACTGGAATTCAGAAGAATGAAGGGTGACCTAATTGAAACCTATCAAAAACTGAAAAGCCCCAATAGAGTGGATGTGGAGAGGATATTTCCTGTGGTGGGGGAGTCTAGGACCAGAGGACACAGTCTCAGAATAGAGGGGTGTCCTTTTAAAACAGAGAAATTTCTTTAACCAGAGAGTGGTAAGACTATGGAATTCATTGGCACAGGCAGCTGTGGACGCCAAGTCTTTACGTGTACTTAAGGCAGAGGATGATAGACTCTTGATTGGTCGGGGCATGAAGGAATACGGGGAGAAGGCAGGAGATGGGAGTGAGAGGTAAAATGGATCAGCCATAATGAAATGGCAGAATGGCCATGATGAAATGGCCTAATTTTTCTTCTATATCTTATGGTCTTATTGTCTAATATCACTCCAACCCGATGGCATGAATTTATCTAACTTCCGGTAAAATCGATTTCTCTGATTCCAGTTATTTCTCCCCCTCCCACTTCCAATTCCCACTCTGGCTCACCCGCCCCCATCTCTTCTCTTGTCCACACCTGCCCATCACCTCTCCCTGGGGACTCTCCTTATTCCCCTTCTCGCAATGGGCCACTCTCTTCTCCTATCAGATTCCTTCTACTTCCGTCCTTTACCTTATTCACCTATCACCTCCCAGCTTTCTCATTTCACCCCTCCTCCACCCACCAGGGTTCACCTATCACCTTTCAGCTTGCCTTCATTCCCTCCCCCACCCTTCTTAATCTGGCTTCTTCCCCCTTCCTGATGAAGGGTCTCGGTCCGAAATGCCAACTGTTTATTTTGTGTGTGTGTGTTACTCTAGATTTCAAGTCTGCAGAATCTCTTCATATCTCATAACTCAGAGGCTGGGTTGTCTTTTACAACTTGGGTAGGGCTGGTGTCAGGGGCGGCCATAAACGATTTTATAATTGTAGTGGACAGAAGCTTCTCAAAGTGATTAATATTGCACTACCAGATCAAAAGATACAAGTGAACTCAAAGGAAAATTAAAGCCCAGTTAATATTTTCTCCTCAGTTCCCATGCAGAAACTGTATTAAACTGTATTAAATCAAAGCTTGTCACATCTCTGGGACCTCTTAGAACTCAAATAAAATAAATCTGCCCTCTTCAAGGAGATGACACCCGTCACAAAACTAATAAGAGAGACTGGGGAGATATCAAGATGAATGATTGTTTCTTTAAATTCACTTGATGTTTATTCAGTTTTGAATATGACACAAGTTCTCTTGCACTCAGTCAATGCTAAAGGCATTTAAGGCTGCTATAGCAAAGGAACAAAGGGAGGCAAATGATGCTTCTGCTCAGTATCAAACAGACAGGAACATCACAACTTGGAGCACGAGCTGGATTCATAGCTGCTTGAACTGTTATTTTTTAGTTCTTCACAGAATGTGGACAACCCTGGCAAGGCTAACAGTTTATTCACACCTGATCGTCACTGGACAGCTTTAGAGACATGCAATCATAGAGTCAGGCAGCATAGGAAAAGGCCCTTCGGCCCACCTTTGTGGGCTAGTCCTATTTTCTCACAGTTTTGGCCCAAATGCCTCTGAAACCTTTCCTATTTGATATTTTTATTCAGAGATACAGCGCAGTAGGGGTCCTTCCAGCCCAACAAGCCCATGCCACCCAATTACATCCATGTGGCCAATTAACATCTTTGGAATGTGGGGGGAAGCCATAGCACCCATCATCAAGGACTCCCCCCACCACCACCATCCAGGCCATGCTCTCTTCAAGCTGCTGCTGTCTTGAAGGAGGAACAGGAGCTTTTGGACCCACACCACCAGGTTCAGAAACAGTTATTACCCCTCAACCATCAGGCTCCTGAACCAGTGAGGATAACTTTACTCACCTCAACACTGAACTCATTCCACAACCTCTAGGCTCCCTTACAACTCAAGTTCTCAATATCATTCATATTATTTATTTACTTATTATTGTTATTTTTTGTATTTGCATAGAATGTCTTCTTTTCCACGTTGGTTGTTGTCTGTCTTTGTTTGTGTTTACTTTTCATTGACACTACTTACTGTGAATGCCCACAAGAAAATGAATTCCAGGCATAATATATGGTGACATATATATACTTCAATATTAAATTTACTTTAAACTTTGACATTTATACTCCAGAATGTTCTTTAATCACATTTAAAAATCAGAACGTGACATGGTGAGATTTAAATGCACGTGCCCCAGATCAGTGGTTACAGACAAAAGAACAAAATTATCAAGACATCAGGTTAGGATTCAAATAAAATTCCCTCAACACTGTCCTGTCACAAAAACTAAAGAAAGATTAGTGGGCTAGGTACAGAGTAAGCTCCCTCTACCCTGAAGTGTCATCCAGCATTGGGCTGGCTGTTGGACTGGAAATATTCAATAAACCTCCTCAGACCAATGGGGTTTGGGCTTTGGTAATGAGCAGCAGTGAAAAGCCGGATGAGGCTACAGCTTGTCTGGCAGTTCACCCGGAGGGAAGCTGCAAGCTGTCTCTTGTCCAGTCATACAGCCTGAACAATCTGCACTGTGCCCCCCTGCACACCTACCTCACCTCCCTCACCCCCTCAAGCATCTTCGCGGAAACCCATGTTGATTGTGTAGTCATCTGTAAATAGGGGCAGCCTGGGCACACTGGGCCACATCATCACTTTGTGCTCGGCTCTGCAAGGCAGGGTGAGCATTAGTCTCATTTTAGTTGCTAATCCTCTCCTACAATAGGTGAATTCTGCCTAAGTTAAATATTGAATGACTTCTCTTTGTGAAACTACGAAAAGGGAAGTCATACACAGGGTGGAAGAGCAACACCTCATATTCCATCTGGGTAGCCTCCAATCTGATGTCATCAATTTCGATTTCTCTAACACGGTAATTTCTCCCCACCTTCCCTTTTCTCTTTTCCATTTCACATTCTGGTTCCCCTCTCACTCCTTCTCTTCCCTTTATCTGCCTATCACCTCCCTTGGTTCCCCTCCTTCCCTTTCTCCCATGGTCCACTCTCCTCACCTAACACGATTCCTTCTTTTTCAGCGCTTTACCTCTTCCACCTATCACCTATAGTACAAAAGTGCGAGCTTCTTACTTCATCCCCACCGCTCTGCCATCCACCCAGCTTCCCCCTCACCTGGTCTCACCAATCACCTTCCAGTTTGTACTCTTCCCACTCCCCTCGCTTTCTTATTCTGGTTTCTGCCCCAGTCCACAGATTCATCACCCTCTGGCTAAAGACATTCCTCTTTATCTCTCTTCTAAATGAACAGTCTTGTCTTCTGAGGCAGTGTCCTCTCATCTTAGACTCTCCCACTATTGGAAACATCCACTCTGTCAAGGCCTTTCAATATTTGATAAGGTTCAATGAGATCCTCCCTCATTCTTCTAAACTCCAGCGAGTACAGACACAGAGTCATCAAACGCTCCTCATATGTTAACCCTTTCTTTCCCAGGATCATTCATGTGAACCTCCTCTGGACCCTCTCCAATGGCAGCATATTCTTTTTTTGATAAGGGGCCCACTAAGGCACTATGCTAGGATTGTGGTTAGCACAACACTATTACAGCTCAGAGTGTCAGAGTTCAAAGCTCAGTTCTGGTATTCTATGTAAGAAAGTTTGAATGTTCTTTCCGTGAGCATGTGGGTTTCCTCTGGGTTCTCCAGTTTCCTTCCACAGTCCAAAGATGTACAGATTAGTTAGTTAATTGCTCATTATAAATTGTCCTGTGATTAGGCTAGGGTTAAATAGGTGGGTTGCTGGGCAGTACAGCTCATTGAACTGTAAGGCCCTATTCCGCTCTGTATCTACAAACAAATAAAAGAAACTGCTCACAATACTCCAAGTGTGGTCTGACCAATGCCTTATAAAGCCTCAACTTAGTAGGACAAAGAACAAGACAACTGAGTGAGTTAGCAGAGTGGTGAGAGTCATGTTAGGAGGGGGAGAGGGAGGGATGGGAGCATGAGAGAGACAGGGAGAGGAGCAGGGAATGGAAGAGAGAAAAGAAAGCGGGACAAAGGAAGGAAAGAAAGAGGGAGAGGAGAGAAAGAAAACAAGAAGAGATAGACAGACAGAGAGAAAGAAAGAGAGAAGAGAGAAATAGAGGGAAGATGAGAGAAGAAAATGAAGGACAGATAAAGGAGAGAGATGGGGGAATGAGAGAGAGAGAGCCGCAGGAAGTGAGCAAAGTGGAGAGGTAGAGAGAGGAGAGTGGAGGTAGAAAGGTTGCACGAGAGGGTGAGACTGTTTTAAGGGAAAGCGGTCACAGTATGCAATTGGAGAGGTGTTAGTAAGAGCTGGAATGAAGTAGTCTCCAGCTGTGAGGACTCTGCTTGCTCACTGTTGTGAGATCATGAAATCCTGGGGGAATATTGATTCTGGCAGGCACCTCCCTGGTAGCTGTAGAGGTTCTGTAGTACTGTCTACAAACAATATACTGCTCCTACAAGCGATTTGGTTCATCAGCCTCTGCAGGCCCCCTTCAAAGAACCTTTTTTTTACAAAAACACATTTATTAAAAATTCAGACCACTGCAGTACAATCACATTACAAACAGAAAAAAAGACAAATCATGACTAACACAGACTAAACTAACCCATTCCCATTCTCACTGAGGATGGCATTTATCCCGTGGTGCCTAATGGTCTCAAAACACCTCTGCTACCATTGGACACTGCGTGTTCTTTTTCCACAGATACCCAGGCATGGAGATACCCCCTGAACATTGCCAGGCAAGTAGCCCAGGCAGAACACTCCACTGCCCTGGGAGACAATTCCCACTGTCTAGATTCTCTGGTGTAGGATATTGAAGAATCAGTCTGCAGTCGCTGAGGAAGAGCTGGTGGTGGAGTGCAAATGCTGACAGATTAAGTCTCTCCGTTAATGGCTACTATCTCCAAAACAGCATGGTGCCACACAAGGGAGACTGGCGATGGTGCTGCTAATTGGTGCTACTGAATTTTGTAAAACCTTTCAAGTTTTTTTTATATAACTCAGCATGGAGCAACAATTAGTGCCATCTTATCACTGAGAAAATGAAGCCGGCTTCAGTCTCTTATGTGGGGCTTGCACTCCCAATCTTGAAAGGAAAAGCCTACAAAAGGTAGTGGATGCCGTCCAACACAGGTCCCCACCACGGAACAAATCTACAAGGAGTTCCATCGCAGAAAATCAACATCTATCATCAAGGACGCCCACCATGCAGACCATACCCTCTTCCCACTGCTGCCACATAGGTGTACAAGAGCCTTCGGTCCCACACCACCAGGTTTAGGAACAGCTATTACCCCTCAACCATCAGGCTCCTGAACTGGAAGAAATAACTTCACCCACCCCAACACTGAGCTGTTCCTACAACATATGGACTCACATTCAAGGACTCTCCCACTCATGTTTTCAATAACTAATGATTATTTATTTATTATTATTATTTTGCTTATTTCCCTTTTTGTATTTGCACAGTGTGCTGTCTTTTGCACATTGGTTCTTTTTCCGTCTTTGTTGTGTTTCACATTGATTCAACTGTATTTCTTTGTACTTACTGTGAATGCAGGAAAATGTATCTCAGTGGAGCATAAGGTGACACATATGTACCTTGGTAATGAATTTATTTTGAATCTGAAGCTGGCAACCAACATCTAATGCAACAGACAAAGCAAAATGTGTTCCAGTGGAACCATTATGATAGAAGATGATGGTGGCTACACAGAGCATAGGCAGCTGGCATTGTACGTCATTGCGATCTCCAGCCGTATAAATAATATCTCTAAATGAAAATGCTGGTGTTAAGAGATAAAAGCAGAGTGAATAGTGGATTATGAGGTGATTTGGAATACCTCTGAGAGAGTCTGTTTGCACTCCCTTCTTGAAGTGTGAAAATATCCCTTCAGCACAGAATACATTCATCAGCTCATCTGCAATGGAGAAATGCTATGATCTTTATTGTTGGTTCAACAAGAAGTGTACATTGTTGGATTGGAACAGAGGACATACTGTGGAGCAGGCAGCACAGTACAGGCCCTTTGGCCCATGATCCAGCCTACTCCAAGATCAATCTAACCCTACAACACACACAACATGATGCAGGAACCCGGCAGGTCAGGTAGCATCTATGGAGAGGAACAAACTGTTGATGTTTCAGGCAGAGACCCTTCATCAGGACTAGAAAGGAAGGGGGCAGAAGCTAGTATAAGAAGGGGAGGGGGAGGCATATTCTCCTTTTCTTTTATCCATGTGTCCAAGAGTCTCTTAAATGCCCCTAATATATCTGCCTCTATTACCACGCTGGGCAGCGTGGTCCATGCGCCCACCGCTCTCTGTGTGAAAAACCTACCTCTGATATTCGCCTCTCCCTACGAACACCTTAAAGTTATGCCCTGTGGTAGTAGTTATTTCTGTCCTTGGAAAATGTCTCTGGCTCTTCGGTCAATCTATGTCTCTTAAAATGTTATGCACCTCTGTCAAGTTAGCTCTCATCCTCCTTTGCTCCAAAGGGAATAACCCTGGCTCACACAATCTATCCTCATAAGACATATTCTATAATCCAGGCAGCATCCTGGTAAATCTCCTCTGCACCCTCCCTAGAGCTTCCACATCTTTCCTATAATGAGGTGACCAGAACTGAACATAGTAATCCAAGTGTGGACTAACCAGAGCTGGTTAACACTTTATAAAGCTGCAACATTATCGTGCAGCTCTTGAACTCAGTCCCCTGATTAATGAAGGCCAAGAGTTCATACACCTACAACCTGCACTCCATTTTGAGGGATCTTTGCATTTGAGATTAGGGTGTAGAATTTCTATTTTTCTTGTATCCTTGTAGCTTAAAACTTTCATATAATCACCTATATTTGTGTAATTGTTCAGTAAATTTTCTAGTAATTGTAGTATAGCTAATTCTGTATTTTCTAGAAGCTTTTGAGCTTTTCTACAGCAAATGTCACATCATTTGAATCTGGATATTTCACAGGTTACATTAAGGCCAGAAAAAACAGGAGTGGAATTAGGCCATTCAGCCCATCAAGTCTGCTCTGCCATTCCATTATGGCTGATTTATATTCCCTCTCAGCTCCATTTTTCTGCCTTCTCTCTGTAACCTTTCACACTTTTACTAACCACTAACCTATCCATCTCTGCTTTAAATATACCCAACTATTTGACCTCCACAGCCATCTGTGGCAATGAATTCCACAGATACATCACCCTCTGGCTAAAGAAATTCCTCCTCAAATCTGTTCTAAATGGATAGTCTTATATTCTGAGGCTCTGCCCTTTGGTCCTAGATTCTCCACATCTATTTTGTCTAGACCTTTTGATATTACATAGGTTTCAAAGTGACTCTAACCCTCCCCCCCCCCCAAATTCTTCTAAACTCCAGTGAGTAGAGGCTCAGAGCCATCAAACACTCCTCATACATTAACCCTTTCAATCCCAGGATCATTGTTGTGAATGTCCTCGGGATCCTCTCCAGTGTGACAATATATCCTCAAAAGTGGTTTGACCAAAGCCTAGTGAAGCCTTGGGATTACATCCTCACTCATTAGGAACGACACAGGTAGTGGCAGTGACAGCACAGGAAGGTGAACAACAAACAGTGTTTTGGGGGTGGATAAAACTTGAAATTCCAGAAGAGAAAAGAGAACATGGAACATAGAAAATTACAGCACAAGAACAGGCCCTTCGGCCACAATGTCAGGCCGAACCAAATAACTTAGTCATCTGAATTTGAATCTGAATGACCATATCCTTCCATTTTCCTATCTAAATATCTCTTAAAAGTCTCTAATGTTTCTGCCTCTCCCACCACCCCAAGCAGCACATTCCAGGCATCCACCACCCTCTGTGTAAACAACTTGCCCCTCACATCTCCTTTAAAATGATCTCCTCTCTCCTCTGTGGAAACACAATCGAACGCCAGAAATGTGAGCTACAAAGCCGACGATGTGAAATTGTTGAAATGATTGTTGGGATCAGAAGACTGTAAGGAGTCTGGAGATGATCCTTTAGTTTTGTTGGGACTCGTTAAGGGGAATGTACTGAGGTGGTTCTTGTACAGACTACTCGTGTATACTTTTCACTTCCTTGCTGTTTCCTGTGGTTTGTTTTACCACCCAGCAATGAGGGAGATCCCCAGAGGAGGTCTCTTTATGCAGGGGTCCTTTCCCTATACACTGGGGATCTGGGGTGGAAGGTGCTTCATGAAGGTCCTGCCAAGCACCAACACACACAAAACCTGGAGGAACTCAGCAGGTCAGGCAGCATCTATGATGGGAAATGAACAGTCGATGTTTTGATCTGAGATCCTTTATCAAGATAGGAAATGTTTGTTCTCATTTGATGCTGTCAGATCTGTTGAGTTCCTCCATATTTTGTGCGTGTTGCTCTGGATTTCACTGATGGTTCACGGACTGCATAGCCACCCGTTCTTTCTGTGGCCAGGGGAGGGGAGGGGGGAAGCCAGGGAACAAAGTGTACATGGAATATGAGAAGTTGCAACCTCTATTTGAGTCTCTGATGGGGCCTTTCTCATGTTTTGGTTACACTTCAGATCCACGGTCCTGATCTACGGTCACTTGTTACGGAGGGGAGAGGGCCACTCCTGGCATCTCCTGGTCAGTTAGCTCCCAGGCCTAGTCAAACGGGCTATTCAGGTTCATTGTCATCTCTCTATACACATAGACAACCAAATGAATCAACGTTCCTCCGGACCACGGTGCACTCACACAGCATATATCACACACAACACATAAAGCAAAATATTATACCTTAATAAGTTAATAAAATATAATTCAAATGCATGTAGTAAAGCACAGCACTGGTAAACATTCAACAGCTCACTGCCCTAGTGACAAGAGCTCAGTGCTGGCAGAGTGCTCAGTTTTACAGACTGAGGGAAGAAGCTGTTACCCAGTCAAGCAGTCCTAGAACCTCCTTCCTGATCTTAGCGGGTCAAAGAGATTGTGGTATGGGTGGTAGGGATCCTCAACAATGCTTTGGGCCCTTGATATAAAACATAAGAAATAGGAGCAGGTGTAGGCCATCCGGCCCACCGAGCCTGCTCCACCATTCAATAAGATCATGGCTGATCTGGCCATGGAATCATCTCCACCTACCTGCCTTTTCCCCATAACCCTTAATTCCACTACTATGCAAAAATCTATCCAACCTTGTCTTAAATATATCTATAAGAACATAAGAACCCTCCCAGTAAATATTACAAATGGGGTAGGGAGAGCCTGGTGATCCTCTCAGAAGTTTTTACTGTCCTCTGCAGCTCCCGTACCACACAATGATGCAGCCAGACAGGACACTCTCGATGGCACTCATGAAGAAAGTTGTTAAAATGTGGTGGGGAGCCGTGCACACCTCAGTCTTCTCAGAAAGTGTAGATGCAGCTGTGTCTTATTGACCAGTGAGGAGGTGTTGTGGGTCCAGGTTAGATCGTCTGTTATGTGCACACCAAGCAACTTTGTGCTCTTCCCTCTCTCCTCAGCAGAGCCATTGATGTAGAATGGAGAGTGGTCGATCTGTGCCTCCCTGAAGTCCACAATCATTTATTTTGTCTTGTCCACGATGAGAGTCAAGTTGTTCTCTCACACTGTATGACAAGTCTCTCTACCTCCTCTCTGTATGCCGATTCATTGCTGACAGGTGAAACACGGGTCCGGGCAGGGGGTAGTCAAGGGCTTTGCCCAAGCCCATTACCTGCCCCTCTTCCGGGGTTAGGGCCATGCTCTGGTGTCTTTGGAAAGGAGCACGTGGTCTCTATGGGCGCAATAGGGGATTCCCGAGAACAGTGGGGCCCTCAGGGGCTCAAATATGTTGCAGATAGTAATAATTGTATTTTAATTTGGAACAGTAAAGTTTGTGACTTCAGCATCCACCCAGCTTCCCCTTCACCTGGTCTCACCTATCAGCTGCCAGCTTGTACTCATTCCTTCCCCCCTTCTTATTCTGGCTTCTTCCCCCTTCCTTTCCAGTCCTGATGAATGGTCTCAGCCTTAAACGTTGATTGTTTATTTCTCTCCACAGATGCTGCCTGCCCTGCTGAGTTCCTCTAGCATTTTGTGTGTGTTGCTCTGGAGAATCTCTTGTGATCATAGTTAATAAAGCCCTGATTTATTGTATTGTGTTTTGTTGGTGAATAAAGTTTTGTTAAAAAAAAAACAGGTTAAAAGGCCAAAGGGCAGTGGCGGGGGGAGGGGGGGGATGAATTAAAATGACAGGCAGCCTCGTGGGCACCCGTCTGCGTCCTGTAGAATGCAGTAACCTGTACCAAGTTGCAAGTAAGGAATGAAATTATACCAAAAAATGGCATCTGTGGCACAGGTTAGGAAATACCCTAAAATAATTGGTAAAGTGGGAAAATAAGGTGTAAGTATTATTTTTAATATATTATATCTTCAACAGGTCTTCAAACATCAATGTCTCAAATTTCTGGAAATTACCCCCACCTCACTCCACCATTTCCCATTCCTGTCTCCCTCTCTCACCTCATCCCTTTAACGTGCCCTTCACCTCTCTCTGGTGCTTCTCCCCTTCCCTTTCTTCCATGGTCTTCCACCCTCTCCTGTCAGATTCCCTCTTCTCCAGCCCTGTATCTCTTTCACCAGTCGATTTTGTCTCCCGGTTTCACCTATCACGTGGCACCTCCTACTTCATCCTCCCCTCCCCACCCTCTGACTTCTCCCCTGCCTTTCATAAGAACATAAAAACATAAGAAATGGGAGCAGGAGTCGGCCATCTGGCTCATCGAGCCTGCTTCGCCATTCAATAAGACTATGGCTGATCTGGCCATGGATTCATCTCCACCTACCTGCCTTTTCTCCAGAACCCTTAATTCCTCTACAATGCAAAAATCATGTCTTAAATATATTTACTGAGGTAGCCTCCACTGCTTCACTTGGCAGAGAATTCCACAGATTCACCACTCTATGCAAAAAGTAGTTCCTCCTCATCTCCATCCTAAATCTGCTCCTCCGACTCTTTAGGCTATGTCCTCTAGTTCTAGTCTCACCTATCAGTGGAAACAACTTTCCTGCCTCTATCTTATCTATCCCTTTCATAATTTTATATGTTTCTACAAGATCTCCTCTCATTCTTCTGAATTCCAGCGAGTACAGTCCCAGGCAACTCAATCTCTCCTCATTGTCTAACCCCCTCATCTCTGGAATCAACCTGATGAACTTCCTCTGCACTGCCACTGAACCCAGTATATCCTTCCTCAAGTAAGGAGACCAGAACTCAAGGTGCAGCCTCACCAGTACCCTGTACAGTTGCAGCATAACTTCCCTCGTAAATCCAATCCTTCTACCAATGAAGGCCAACATTCTATTTGCCTGCTGACCTGCAAACCAGCCTATTGTGATTCATGCACAAGCACTCTCCAGCCCCTCTGCACAGCAGCATGCTGCAATTTTTACCATTTAAATGATAATCTGCTCTTTCATTTTTCCTTCCAAAGTGGATGACCTCGCATTTACCAACATTGTACTCCATCTGCCAGACCCTTGCCCACTTACTTAACCTATCTATATCTCTGCAGACTCTCCGTATCTTCTGCACAATCTGCATTTCCACTCAATTTAGTGTCATCAGCAAACTTAGATACACTAAGTTCCCTCTTCCAGATCGTTAATGTATATTGTGAACAGTTGCGGGCCCAGTACTGACCCTGTGGCACACCACTCACCACTGATTGACAACCAGAGTAACACTTGTGTATCCCAACTCTCTGCTTTCTATTGCTTAACCAATCCTCTATCCATGCTAATGCATCACCCCAACTCTATGCATCCTTATCTTATGGATAAGTCTTTTTTGTGGCACCTTATCAAACACCTTCTGGAAATCAAAGCAAATAAAGTCCATCTGTTCCCCTCTATTCACTGCGCTCGTTATATCCTCAAGGAACTCCAGTAAGTTTGTCAAACAGGACCTGGCTTTGCTGAATCCATGCTGTGTCTGCCTGATGGATCCATTTCTTTCCAGGTGCCTCACTATTTCTTCATTAATGACAGCTTCAAGCATTTTCCCAACTACAGATGTTAAACTAACTGGCCTATAGTTACCTGCCTTTTGCCTCCATCCTTTTTTGAACAGTGGTGTCACATACACCATTTTCCAATCCACTGGGACCTGCCCAGAGTCCAGAGAATTTTGGTAAATTATCACCAAAGCCTCTACTATAACTTCTGCCCTCAATCCCTCAGCCGCATCTCTTCCATTTCACACACATCTGCTCCTACCCCATCCTCCCCCCACTCTGCCAGGGATAGGGTTCCTCTTGTCCTCACCTACCACCCCACCACCCCAGCAGCCTCTGTCTGCATCCAGCATATAATTCTCTAGAACGTCCGCCACCTCCAATGAGATCCCACCACCACGCACTTCTTTCCCTCCCCTAACTTTGTGTTTCTGCAGGGATCACTCCCTATGCAACTCCCTTGTCCATTCATCCCTCCCCACTGATCTCCCTCCTAGCACTTATCCTTGCCACAGAACAAATGCTACACCTGCTACTTTACCTCTTCCCTCACTACCATCCAGGGCCCTAAACAGTCCTTCCAGGTGAGGTGACACTTCACCTGTGAGTCTGTTGGGGTCATTTTCTGTGTTTGGTGCTCCTGATGTGGCCTCCTATACATCGGTGAGACCCAAAGTAGATTGGGAGACCACTTCACTGAGCATCTATTCTCCATCTGCCAGAACAAGCAGGATCTCCCAGTGGCTACCCATTTTAATTCACTTCCCATTTCTATTCTGATATGTTCATCCATGGCTTCCTTCACTGTCATGATGAGGCCATATTTAGGTTGGAGGAACAACACCTTATATTCTGTTTGGGTAGCCTTCAACCTGATGGCATGAACATTGATTTCTCAAACTTCCGGTAATGCCCCACAACATCTTCCCCCCGTTCTCCATTACCCATCCCCTTTTCCCTCTCTCACCTCATCTCACCAATCAACTTCCCTGCTTTTAACTTCATCCCTCCCCATCCTGGTTTCACCTATCACCTAGTGCTTCTCTCTCCCTTCCCCCCAGCTTTTAAATCTACTCCTCAGCTCTTCTTCTCCAATCTTGCCGAAGGGTTTTGGCCTGAAACGTTGACTGCACTTTTTTCCATTGATGCTGCCTGTTCCTCCAGCATTCTGTGTGTGTTGCTCAATGTGATGCGCATTCAAGATGCTCTTCTACACACCATTATTGCAACGTGTGGTTATTTGAGTTACTGCCGCCTTCCTGAATGCTTGAACCAATCTGCCCATTTTCCTCCGACCTCTCTCATTAACAAGGTATTTTCATCCCACAGAACTGCTGTTTATTTGATGTTTTTTATTTGTTTTCATCACCATTCTCTGTAAATTCTAGAGACTGTTGAGTGTGAAAATCCCAGGAGATCAGCAGTTTCTGAGGTCTCAAAACAACCTGTCTGGCACCAATAGTCATTCTACAGTCAAAGTCAGTTAGATCACATTTCTTCCGCATTGCGATGTTAGGACAACAGCTGAACCTCTTGACCATGTCTGCATGCTTTTATGCAGAGTTGGTGCCACATGATTGGCTGATTAGATAATTGCATTACCGAGCAGGTGTACATGTGTTCCTAATGGAGTGGCCACTGAGTCTGAACTTCAGGGTTGAAATACAACGTATGTGCTAACAACCAACGCAACCTAAGGATGAGGTGTGCTGGGGAAAGTCTGCAAGCATCACCACTCGTCCATGTGCCCGGATGCCCACCACGTTCAACACAAGCAACACCAGCAGAACAAGCCCTTTCCTCCCTCCCACCCACCCACTCGGATATAATTTTCTATTCATCATGGAAACTGTGTTTTCTGTAGAGTGTGCTGAACAGGCATCTTGGTAACAGAGTCACAGAAATGGACCCTTCGGCCCACTACATCCATGTTCACCTTTTTGCCAATTTACACTATTGGCACCCACACAGACCCCAGGGCAGACCTCCAGGTCTAGAGCTGTCTTGTGGACAACTGGTCTGCACAGTGGACTTCAGGCAATCTGGTAACTCTTCCTTACACTGTCTCTGCATCATTGCCGTTCCTATTTGGTAGGAATAAAATAGGTCCATGGACATGGTGAGGATCCCTACCTTGCTGTAAGAGAGGAGGATGTGGCAACTCTGGTGAAAATCTTAATCATTGCCATCTTACATATATCGGCTGCAGAACCTGTATAAGCCATGACAAATGGAAATCAGTGTTAGTGTACAAATCAGCGGCTACACAACCAGGCAATTTCCACTCTAAATTGGTTAATCGGTTTGTTATTGTCACATGTACAATCACATGTTTCTTACGTGTGACACATGTCACATGTTTGTGTGTAGTTTTCTTGTTGTTTTTTTGTATTTATTTATTTATTGAGATACAGTGCAGAACAGCTCTTCGAGCCGTGCCCCCCAGCAATCCCCCAAGTTAATCCTAGCCTAATCGTGGAACAATTTATAATGACCATTGAACCTAGCCACCGGAAATCTACACAGAACCAAAAATGTGCAAAATACTCTGCAGGTCAGGTGGCTCCTACGGAGAGAGAAAATACAGTTAATGTTCAGATCACTGAATTTTGTTTTTAATTGTGACAACGCAGAACAGGCCCTCCCAGCCCTTCGAGCCATGGCACCCAGCAGTCCCGATTTAACCCAAGCCTAATCACAGGACAATTTACAATGACCATTGAACCTACCTACCGGAATGTGGGAGGAAACCGGAGCACCCGGAAGAAACCCATGTGGTCATGGCCTCACAATCTATCTCTAAATCTTTCCTATCCACGTACCTGTCCAAATGCCTTTTCAATGCTCTACAGTTTAATCACATCCTTCGTACATGAAATACAAAATTGACCCCTAGTGTTTATTTTACAAGAGGGAATCGTAAAGAAAAGGGATTTGAGATGGGGCTAATATTTAAACTTCAGCTCAGTAGCCACTTTATTAGTTGTGTGGGATAGCATGGTAAGTTCTCTTGACGGTGGTCTACAGTGGTCCAGAGTGTTGATTCCTCTGGTACTACAAGGGCTTTGTTGGTAATAATTATTTATAGACTTTTCAAGTTGGCCTGGTTAAAATCCCCCAAAATGATGGGGAAATGATGAGCTGTTCCAGCCTGTTGATTACATCACTCATTTCGTCTAGAGCCTGTTTTACACTGGCCTAAGGTGAGCTATACACTGCTTCTAAGATGATCACTGAAATCTCCCACAGCAGATAAAATGGATGACACTTGATGGTGAGGTGTTCCAGATCTGGTGAACAGGACTCGGTCATGCCTTATTCTCATTGCTACCATCAGGAAGGAGGTATAGAAGCTTGAAGGCACACACAACTTTTCAGGAACAGTTTCTTCCCCTCTGAGATCCAATTTCTGAATAGACATTGAACACATGAACTCTATCTTGCTACTTTTTTATTTCTATTTTTGCACGGCTTATTTAACTATTATATATATTTTTTCTGTAATTCACACTTTTTTGTTATTATTATGTATTGCAATGTACTGCTGCTACAAAGACAACAAATTTCATGACATTTGCTGGTGATATTAAACCCTGATTCTAATTCTGAAAGGCCAACACATCTGCTCATTAATGCAAATATCTAATCAGCCAATCAAGTGGCAACAATTTAATGCATAAAAACATGCGGACATGGTCAAGAGGTTCAGTTGTTGTTCAGGCCAAACGTCAGAATGGGGAAGAAAGGTTATCTAAGTGCTTTGCTGCTGCTTGTGCATGGGAGGAGGGAGGAGGAGCTTTGGGGTTTCTCAGTCTTTGGGGTACTCTTCCATTTTTTGTGGATGTCTGCAAAGAGCAAGAATTTCAGATTATATACTGTATACATTCTCTGATATTAAATGGAACCATTGAACCTTTGGCTTTGATTGTGGAATAATTGTTCGTTTCAGATGGGTTGGTTTGAGTATCTCAGAAACCGCTGGTCTCCTGGGATTTTCATGCACAACAGTCTCTAGAGTTTACAGAGAATGGTGCAAAAAACAAAAAAAAAGGACTTAGTGAGTGGCAGTTTCGTGAGTCTTGAGAGAGCTCTGAGGAGAATGGTCAGACTGGTTCATACTGACAGTAACTCAAATAACCACACGTTAAAACGATGGTGTGCAGAAGAGCACCTCTGGATGCACATCACATCGATTTTGAAGAGGATGGGCTACAGCAGCAGAAAGGCTTAGTGGCCTCTTTATTGGGCACATATAGCACACATAATTACAACAGCAGTAAACATCAGACACAATAACAAATAATAGCTCAAGTCCCTGAGAGTCACATCCTGCAGATTGATGATGCTTGGGATGTTGTCGGCAAGAACAAGCCCGCAGCAATCCGATCATCACACACTAGTGCATCCACAGACGAATGCAATCCAGCTTGTCTTCTTACCTTGGACTACAAAGTTAACAGCCTGCCTCTCCGCTTGATTCCTGGCACAGTAATCCTGTGAACTGATGAGAGGGAATGACCTCTTACGGCCCATGATCGAAACAACATGACCTAACAGAATCAGACAAAGACACTCTGTCATCTCCATCTCACCATAGGTCTTCAGAATAAATAATTATCCACAGACTGTATATGTAATAATCAGCTCCTCTGTCATGGACACAATGCACCAAGTATTTTTCCTCAATGCTGCAAATCTGAACAACTCTCTGATAGGTTTAAGGCAGGAGCCATGGAGCCTTACAATTAACCGAGGGGTCCATAGACGCCAGATTGGGAACCCCTGTTTTAAGGATAGTCTCTTTGGAGAGAAGGAGGAGGACAGGTGACTTAAGAGAGGTGTACAAGACAATAAGAGGCAAAGACAGAGTGGACAGAGTCTTCTCCCCAGGGCAGATACCCCTGATTCAAGACAGCATAATTTTAAGGTGTTTGGAAGGAAGAATAGAGGGGATGTCAGAGGTAGTTTTCTTTTACGCAGAGAGTGGTGGGTGCATGGATCGCCCTGCCAGGGGTGGTGCTAGAGGCAGTTTCATTAGGGGCATATGAAAGACTCTTAGATGGGCACGTGGATCAAAGAAATATGGAAGGCTATGTAGAAGGGAATGGCTAGATTGATCTTGGAGTAGGTTAAAAGGTTAGCGCAACTTTGCTGTACTGTTCCATGCTCTATAAGAGGGTGGCAGGAATTAGGAACTCCCTGCCAGAAAAAGTAGCAAGCTTCTTAGAGATGATTGTGGTGTCTCTTCCTTTCTCCACTTGGTGTTCAACTATCTATGCATGTTTTATTCCATATCTGTACTTTCATCTTCTTTATTTTTATATAATTAACTATAATTGCTGAAAATTGTTTTTTGTGGTGTAACATACCTTCACCAACACACCACAGGAAATTCCTAATACATGCAAATCTATATGAAGAGTAAAATTGATCCTTGATTAGGACTGTTGGTTGGTTAATTGGTCATTGTAAATTGTCCCATGATTAATATTAAATTGGGGAATTCTAAATTCAGTCTTCTAAACTCCAATGAACACCAACCAGAACTGCCTAGCCTCTCTTGAGACAGCCAAAAATCAGTGGGAGTTTGTTTAGGAACAGGATATTGGCACTGCCATTCACTCCTGGTCCATGCTGGAAGTCGCCCTACAAAAAACAACTTTCTTTAAACTCTGACCATCAGTGATTGACACTAATTCTAGAAACCCGCTGTGGGAAAAAGTTTTATTACAGAAAGCTTGGCAAACGCCAAAAGACATTTTCTTTTCATTGTTAAGGAGGGACTCACAACTAATTGAATTTTTTTGAATAAACTTTTTGTTTTATAAAAGACGAAATATTTGGACTTCTCAGGAGTTGAGTCTTTTGGTAATGGAATGATCTAGTTACATCAAAGGCAGTTTGTCTAGGCAGACCTTACAAACAGACAAAACCCTTTTTCTTTTATACTAGCTGAAAGGCAGATCTAATGTTACCACAGCTCCTCAGGATAAGCCACTGGCCTTTATTGCCTGATCAACAATGGTTCTCTTCAGCTACCGTTCAATTTTACTGCTTTCTCAGGCATACAGGTATCTCAGCAGCTGTTTCAGAACATTCAGATCTATGATCCTTGTGAGCTGCTGAACAAGTTATTTAATTTGGAATGTGTTTTGAATAGCAATCACAATGAAACATGGGCCCAATTGTGCTGCTGCCAATGAGGTTAATGTTTTTTCTTGCCAAAATACTCCTGGATACAAAATGTTGCCAACTTTTTAATTTGTTTCTTTTTGTTTGTCGCTTATACAAAGCAACCCTGGTTCCAATATAATAGAGACCATGAGTCTTTTGCTGAGATGTGTTAGCAGTTTCTGGTGGTGCTCCCAGGACTGAATGAACTTCAAATGCAGACAGAAGTGAGAATCTCAAGTATATGAATTGGAAAGGGTATTCAGTCAGGAGGAAGGTGAAGTTCTGTAAGTGGAATTAAACACTGTTCCTCCGTATTCACTGCAAAGGGTTCAAAGAGTCTGCCATGTGACCTCCCACATATATCGTTGATGAGTCTATGAGGTGCAGGAAGTTGCAAACTCAAGTCAGCTCCATCATGGGCACTAACCTCCCCAGCACTCAGCATCAAGAACATCTTCAAAAGGCAATGCCTCACAAAGGCAGTATCCATCTTTAAGGACTCCCATCACCCAGGACATGCCCTCTTCTCATTGCTACCATCGAGGAGGAGGTACAGGAGCCTGAAGACACGCACTCAAAAATTCAGGAACAGTTTTGTCCCCATGGATTTCTGAATGGACAATGAGCCCATGTACACTACCTATTTTCTTTCTTTTTTTGCACTCTTTATTAAACAATTATATTTTTTCTTATTGGAATCTATAGATTCTTTTATGGTGTATTGGGATGTACTACTGTCACAAAACAATGAATTTCATGACATACTGTTTGCCAGTGATATTAACCCTGACTCTTTCCAACTTGCTGCAACACAACTATTGTTTGCCAGTGGAAGAATTCTCACTACTCAGGAGAGCCACGATTGCTCATTGCCATCATAGGACAGTAGTACAGTGAGAAGAGTTGCTACAACTCCAACTACCCAGGCTCAGAGGTTGTTCTTCACCCTGCACCATAGATGATCTGCTGAGTTCCCTCGGCATTTTGTGTGTGTTACTCTGGAATTCCAGTATTTGCAGAATCTCTTGAGTTCAGGTCATATCAGAGTAGTTTATTGTGATAATGTAATTTCGTTGCAGAACAGTGGCAGTGAGCAGACTTTCTACAACTTCCAACAAAACAGGTTCAAACATCAACTGTTTCTTCCTCTTCATAGATGCTGCCTGAGCTGCTGAGTTCCTCAAGCACTGTGTGTGTGTGTGTGTGTGTGTGTGTGTGTGTGTGTGTGTGTGTGTGTGTGTGTGTGTGTGTGTGTGTGTGTGTGTGTGTGTGTGTGTGTGTCTGTGTGTTCCTTAAGATTTTCAGCATCTGCAGAATTATCTTTTTTTCATATTAGATTAGTTTAATATGACTTACATCAGAGTGCAATGAAATTCCTCACTTACTTGAAGCTTACACAGTAAACACGGTAATAATAACTGTAACAACACATGCAAAGCAGCAGAATGGATGTGTATATTACTGTTGTCTCAAGTCGTGCAAGAAGAAATACTACAGTGGAAATAATGGAATCAGAATCAGGTTTATTATCACGGACGTACTGGATGTTGTGAAATTTGTTGTTTTGAAGCAGCAGTACAGTGTAATACATAAAAAAATAATTGAAGTTACAATTATATATGAAATAAATAAGAAGTGCAAAAAGAAAGCAAAAACTGAAGAGCTCATGGACCATTCAGAAATCTGATGGTGGAGGCAAAGAAACTGTTCCTAAAATGTGAGTGTGTGTCTTCAGGCTCCATCCTGATGATGGGCCTTGGCCCGAAATGTCGACTCTTTATTCCTTTCGATCAACACTGCCTGACCTACTGAATTTGTTCGGCATTTTGTGTCTGTCTGATCTACATCAGTGTTAATGATCCAGAGGTTCATCACAAACTATCATCCTGTCTTTACAAGGAACTCAGCAGCATCTGTGGAGGGGAATAAACAGTCAACGTTTCAGACCAAGACCGGAAAGGAAGGCTTTTCCTTCCAACATTCTTGTCAGCCAGGAGGACTGATTTATTTTATTTACTGACAGACAGCACACAGCCCTTCCGGCCCTTCGAGCTGTGCCACCCAGCAATCCCCCAATTTAATCCCAGCCTAATCACATCGATGCTGCCTGGACTGCAGAGTTCCTCCAGCATTTTGTGTGTGCTGGTTGGCTTTCCAGCATTGGCCAATTTTCTCTTGTTTTTGACAATTCACAATGACCAATTCACCTAGCAACGGGTACACCTTTGGAATGTGGGAGGAAACCAGAGCATCCAGAGGAAACTCACGTGGTCATAGGGAGAACGTCCAAACTCCTTACAGGCAGCAGCGGGTCACTGAATCTTATCAGTCAAGATTTCATTTATGTGTCACAGTTACATTGATACATCGAAACATACAGTGAAATGCACATTACAGGCCCTTTGGCCCACAATATTGTGCTGACCATGTAACCTACCTGTTCATCTTTCAAATGAGGAAGGAAACCGGAACACCGGAGGAAACCCTTGTAGTCACCGGGAAAACATACAAATTTCTTACAGAGAGTAGCAGAACTCTGTGTGTGTGTGTGTGTGTGTGTGTAGGGAGGGTAGGGAGGAGAAAAGGCACTTGTTTTGTTTTGTTGCTTGCTGTGTTCTGCATTGTTCTACTTCCGAGCATTGTGGACTCGCTATGTTGGTGCCACAATGTGTAGCAACACTTACAGGTTTTCCCCAGCACATTCTTAACGCAAATGACACATTTCACTCTATGTTTTGATGTAAACATGATAAGTGTATCTGGATCTCAATCTGAAGCTGAGGATGTTAGACATCTCTTTCAGCAAGATGGAGAGCTGTACTTCACAGGTTAAGCAATAAAGATTGAAGGAAAGAGACTGGACACCCGCTATGGTAGTTACCCAACCCAATGCATTAGACGAACAAGGGGGTCAGCAGGAATAAAAGTCACTGGGTGGGAGTTTCTTTGATTAAATGAATAGTCTCTGCAGGGGCAGGTCACTAGTGAAGCAATTTTTCAAGTTTGGAGAAAACCGTACAGCTAATTATACTCTTACAAAAGGTCAATGCCTGACTATCATCTGGTGTTTATTCAGAGTGGCTGCACGGCATAGTGACATTCAGAAAAGAGCATAACATTCAAATGGCTGAGCTCATCCATACAGGCTCACGGGGAAAGCATTAACGTCCAACACTGGCACTTCAGAAAACAGGCTTACAATTTGTTCAAAGTTCAAAATTCAAGGTAAATTTAGTATCAAAGTACATATACATCGCAGTATACAACACTGAGATTTCTTTTACTGGCAGGCAATCACAGTAAATACAAGAAAGCCAACAGCGAGGAAGACCCGAGGGTCAATCAAGTTAAGCGCCCTGCCGAATCAGAAGGGTCAGGTACAGGCCAAATCAAGGTGGCAGGGTCCAGACCCCAGAGCTTACTGAAGCAACTGAACCTGATATTTGGACATCAATTTAGGTGCCAGGCGAGATTGAAAAGGTCAGTGTGTCGGGGCCTGAGGCGAGGGACGGGCCAGTTCAGCATACTGCTCTGTGATATTTACTCAGCTCTGCGCTGAACTAGGGGTCTCGTGTTCTCTTTGAGGATGTCAATTCAGAACACCATTCGCATGATTTGTTGCTTTTTTTTCTGTCTGCATATTAGGTGTTCTACATTCTTTTTTATGAGTTCTTTTGGGTTTCTTTGTTTTGCAGCTGTCTTTTAGGAAATGAATCTCAAGGCTGCATAATGTATATGTACTTTGAACTTTGAATCACTGAACGACCACACCCAACAGGGGCAACTACCAATGTGCAAGAAAACCTACAAACTATGCAAATACAAATAGAAAGGCAAAAAAAAACTATGATAATAAATAAACAATAAAAATTTCAAGAATATGAAATGAAAAGTCCTTGAAAGTCAGTCCTTTTCATAGGAATAGTTCAGTAATAGGGCAAGTGAAGTTATCCCCTCGGGTTCAAGAGCCTGATGGTTGAGGGGTAATAACTGTTCCTGAAACTGGTGATCTGGGTTCAGAGGATCCTGTACCTTCTTCCTGATGGCAGTATTGAGAATAGAGCATGGCCTGCTTTAACAGTAAGACACTGCTATAAAAATGGCATACGGGATTGTTGGATCCTGATGGTTTTGATCCCAAGTTCTTCGGAAGTCAAGAATTCGGCATAAAACCTGTTGCTTATGGCCAGTTTTATAAAGCACTTTAAGAACAAAGAAATTAGGAAAGAGGAATGGTGAGAGCAGAGCCTAGGGAAGGGACGGTGAAGGCAGAAAAGAAAGATTGATCCAATGTGGTCTGGTCTTCTTATACCAACTTGCTAATTCCATTGAACTTCCATAGATAACAGTTAACCAATGAGACAGCTCCTATTCCAGTAATGGGATACCCACAACAGTAACCACTAAAATACACACTGAACAATTACATGTACATTGGTAATTATACATAAATACAAACATGTACGTAACCTAGGTTAATTAAGCCCAAAGACGTAATGTTAGAAAGCTCCACCTGTGGAGGGATGAAAACTAGGTTTACTGAATTAAAAAAAGAACTTGAAAAAAATAGCTATGCAAGAATGAGGCATGGCTGACAGAGGTGTGGACAAGCGACAGAAACACAGCAAACTATAAAAACTAACTAAAGATATAAACTGTTAAAAGTGGAGTTAGTAGTTAGTATCTCTGCCCTACTTATTGGAAATCCTCAGGGTGAAACCCGGGAGGAGAGATGATAGCAATAAAAGATTATTGAAGCTACAGCTATAACGAGCACCAGCTATAGCAAGACAATATCGGTAGCAAGCAGTGTTAACGGTCTCCACTGAGTAGCTGGGAATTAGTTTCATTAAATCATAACAAGGGATTTGGTGAGTTAAAACACTTCTACTGTTCTGAGTGTATAATTTGTGTGTGAAACATGTTCAGTAGTGTTGTAACAGAAAAATGTTTGGAAATAATAATGTGATATTGAGTTATTTTGAAATAGAAAATAGAATGCATTTAAGAACTAACAGATTGCAACCCTGCTGTGCACAGGTCACATTTCTTTTGTATAAGTTTTGTGAGTCGGCTTTCCGTGGCGGACCCACCACTTCATCCAATGAACCAAGAAACAAGATGGTGAGCCACCCTAGATTGAAGAACCAGAGTGGTTCCAGATGCTGGGAGAGTCCAGTACCAGAGGGCATGGTTTGAGAATAAGGGGTAGGTCATTTAGGACAGAGTTAAGGAAAAACTTCTTCTCCCAGAGAGTTGTGGGGGTCTGGAATGCACTGCCTCGGAAGGCAGTGGAGGCCAGTTCTCTGGATGCTTTCAAGAAGGAGCTAGATAGGTATCTTATGGATAGGGGAATCAAGGGATATGGGGACAAGGCAGGAACCAGGTATTGATAGTAGATGATCAGCCATGATCTCAGAATGGCGGTGCAGGCTCGAAGGGCCGAATGGTCTACTTTTGCACCTATTGTCTATTATCTATTGTAAAATATTTCTAGACGTAGAGGAATTAGTACAGTTGGATGTATAAGTTTATTTTTCATTCGAAGGATCTGAATTTGATTTTCTCGAAGAACTGATTACTTTTGCAAATTCTGTGATAAGTTAATGAATGAGATTTACTTTGTTTAAAAGTTGTGATGTTGGAGAATTGTGAAAGGATTTAAGCTGTATATATATTTTCACTCCGCTGTTGAATTTGAATTTGTAGGCATGACCTGAAACTGAAACTGAAGTTAACGATAATACTTAAGAATAGGAATTCAATTAGTTTCCTAACTAACTAGGAATAAATAAAAAGGCAAATGTTAGTCCATAAACCTTTAAATAGGGAATAACACTAGATCTAATTAGTTAGAGATATTGGAGTAATAAAGATTATTCTAATGAATCCCACTAATTCTAACAAAAAAGGAATTTGGTTTTTGTTTGATATCTGAGATTTGAAATCTAAGACAGAATATTGGAATTTTATATGTTGTTGCTCATGTAAATATTTTGAATATATTGCTTTTTTTTATAAATAAACTTACTTCTAGAAGTATGTGTTTTCTATTCACTGCCTCCTCACAATACCTAGAGCTTCTGATGGCCCACTGGCACCTAGTGTAGTACTATTTGATTTGATTGTCTCATAAAGAGTGCGGTGAGCAGTCACAGGAGATAATGCAAGCAATACACAGGTGTAAGAAAATTAAACTACAAGGAAAGTAACAGTTTTGCAATCTAGTCCAACAGGATCCTAGCCTTTCCCATTCCAACATGTCAGTTCATGGCCTCCTCTACTGCCACAATGAGGCCACACTCAGGTTGGAGGAGGAACACCCCATATTCAATCTGGGTAGCCTCCAATCTGATGACGTGAACATTGATTTCTCAAACTTTTGGTAATTGCCCCCCTCTCTTTCACCATTCCCCAATCCCATTTCCCTCTCTCACCTCATCTCCTTACTTGCCCATCACCTCCCTCTGGTGCTCCTCCCCCTTTTCTTTCTTCCATGGTCTTCTGTTCTCTCCTATCAGATCCCCCCTGCTCCAGCCCTGTATCTCTTTCACCAAGCAACTTCCCAGCTCTTTACTTCACCCCTCCCCCTCTCCCAGTTTCACCTATCACCTTGTATTTCTTCCTCCTCTCCCCCCACCTTCTTACTGTGACGTCTCATCGTTTTTCTTCAGTCCTGATGAAGGATCTCAGCCTGAAATATCGACTGTTTACTCTTTTCCATAGATGCTGCCTGGCCTGCTGAGTTCCTCCAGTGCTTTGTGTGTGTCGCTCAGATTTCCAGCATCTGCAGATGTTCACTAGTTTAGGGTCCTAATCTTCATTAGATTCACATTAACGTTTAGATTTATTTATCACATGTCCTGTACTTCAAAACATACTGTGATATGTGTAATTTCCATTAACAACCAACACACCTTGCAATGTGGTGAAGGCAGCCACGCATTCTGGTGCCAATTTAGCATCCCACAATGTCCATCATAGTAACAGCAATAGCAAAACTAGCCCCCTTTCCACCCCACCGCTCACCAATCTGGAAGCAATGTGGCGGTTTGAGAAGCTGACTCAGCATCATAGTCTCGTGGGCAGTAGGGGTGGGTGATAAGTGAACATAGCAAAGTACAGGCCCTTCAGTCCACGATGTTGTGCCAACTTTTTAACCTACTCTGTCATTAATCTAACTCTTCTCTCTCACATAGCCCTCTATTTTTCTATCATCCATGTGCCTATCTAAGAGTTTCTTAAATGTCCCTCTTGTATCTGCCTCTACCACCAACCTTGGCAGGGCATTCCATGCACCCACCACTCTCTGTGTAAGAAGTTACCACTGACATCCCCCTCCCCCCCCCCCCCATACCTTCCTCCAATCACCTTAAAATTACGACCCCTTGTATTAGCTATTTCTACCCTGGGAGAAAGTCTCTGGTTGTCCACTCTATCAATGCCTCCTATCAACTTGTACCCCTCTATCAAGTGTCTTCTCATCCTCCTCCTCATGAACATGGAAGCAATGACAGAGAACAGAACATACAGCAAAGGAATAGGCCCTTTGGCCCACAATATTGAGGTGAGTCAATTAAATTAGTAAGCAAATGGCTGTCATGATTCTGGTTGGCCATTCCCCTTTAACACTTCTTTCTCCCTGTTCATGTCCCAATTTCAGTCAATTGCTGCTAGTTACCCAATTACCGTACATCTGGCTTTCATCAGAGACTGGGAAATAAATACGATGGCGACTCTATCACAGGTTGCCAGTTCGTTGGTCAATTCTCGTGTGATGCTTTGTTCCCTGTTCCGATTAGAACCGGTAGTTCTAAGTTCTGCTCTAATTTCTAGAGAGTCTCTGTGAATCCCGTCTCCTTGTCAAGATCCCTCTGGTTTCCTGCTCTACGTTCAGGTCTACGCCAGCCTCCCCAACTGAGTTGACGTGCCAGTGTCCTGCACTTGGGTTCTCCTCTGTTGCCCCCGTGTAACAATGGCCAACTAAACTAATCTCTTCTGCCAACACAATGTCCATATCTCTCCATTTTCCTCACATTCACATGCTGATCAAAATGTCCCTTAAAAGTCCTTACTGTATATACCTCTGTCACCACCCCAGGCAGTGCATTTCAGACACCCACTACTCTCTGTGTAAAACACTTGCCCCTCACATCTCCATTGAAATTACCCCTCTCTCACCTTAAATGTCTGCCCTCTAGTATTAGACATTTCAACTCTGGGGAAAAAAAGATATTGTCCATTTACTCTATCTATGCCTCTCATTATCTTATAAACTTCTGTCAAATCTCCCTTCAGCCTCTGGCACTCCAGAGAAAACAAACCAAGTTCATCCAACTTCTCATGACAGCACATGCCCTCTAATCCAGGCAGCATCCTGGTAAACCTCTTCTGCACCCTCTCCAAAGCCTCAACATCCTTCCTATAATGGAACTATATGCAATACTCCAGATGCAAACTAACTAGAGTTTTATAAAGCTACAGCACAACTTCCTGACTTTTGAACTCAGTGTTTCGATGAATAGAATCAAGCATGCCATATGCATCCTCAACCTCCTTATCAACGCGTGTAGCCACTTTCAGGGAGCTATGAACCTGACCCCAAGATTCCTCTGCTCATCAACACTGCTAAGGGTCTTGCCTTCTGGAGCAGTGGAGAGAATGAATGTGTCAGAAGATAGGTTTTCAAGAAGGAAAAGTATTTCATATTCCTTACGGGAGGCATCCCATTGAAGAAACCGACCCACAACACTTCAGCACCCCTGTGCCATTGGTTTGTATGTCCTATGTGTGTTGATGTGTAAGGAAAATGTGGTACCAGGCACCATTCAAGCCACCAAATTGATCTGACAATCAGGGTGCAGCCGAGTATAAAAAGCTTTCATTTTTGTCACCTTTTTTTAAAAAAACTCAAGGGAAGAGAGCATGAGACCCAGGCAACTGAAGGTGCAAACTGAGGATTATATAGAAATAGATCTCCCTGCAGAGATTTAAACATGAGGTAACCCAGTGAGCTCACTAATCTGAGAGATAATAAATTCAAATCCAAACACAATTTCAAATTCAATCGGGAAATTGAAATTCAGTGTCAAAATAAGAGCGAACTTAAAGGTTTAAAAAAATCAGCACAAAGCTGCCAGATTATTGTGAAAATGCGATTTGTTCACTAATGTCTTTAAATGGAGGAAACTTGGCTTACTCACCCTGTCTGACCTAACTGGAGCAGACCCTTTCCAACGATATTTAACTTTCAACAGCATCGTGCATTAGATCAGTGAGCTAGCAGATGTACTGGCTGACTGTGCTGATGAAGCTGACCTCCTTCCCACTCACCTGGTGTCACCTATCACCTGCCAGTTGTATTCCTTCCCCCTTCCACCTTCTTATTCTGGTGTCTTCCCCCTTCCTTTCCAGTCCTGAAGAAGGATGTCAGCTCAAAACATTGTCTGTTTATTCCTTTCCATAGATGCAGCCCTACTGCTGAGTTCCTCCAGCATTTTGAGTGTGTAACTCTGGACTTCCAGAATCTCTTGTGTTTATGAAGCTGGCCATCTCTCCTTTGTTAGTACAATGAAGCTATGATAATGCAAGATGTTGGTGAGGCCACACTTGGGCTACTGTGTACAGTTTTGATCACCCTGTTAGAGGAATGTATAAACTAGGAGCCCAGACAAGATTTCTCAAGATCATGAACACTAGAGATTGTCCAGGTGCTGGAAATCTTGAGGGACGCACATAAAGGGCTGGAGAAGCTCAGCAGATCAAGCAACAGGAAAGGAATAAATAGTCGATGTTTTGGGCCAAGGCCTTTTATTGGGACTGGAAACCAAGGGGGAGAGGAGAAGGAGTACAAACTGACAGGTGATTCATGAGACCAGGTTAGGGATGGGGGGGGGGGGCTGTTGGGAAGAATGAAGTAAGAGGCTGGGAAGTGATAGGTGGAAGAAGTAAAGAGCTGAAGAAGAAGGAATCTGATAGGAAAGGACAGTGGATCGTGGGAAAAAAGGGAAGAGGAGGAGAATCAGAAAGAGGTGATGCAGGTGAGGAGAAGAAAACGGATAAGAGGGGAGCCAGAATTGGGAATGTTTAAAAAGAGAAGGGGAGGGGGAGAAATTACAGGAAATTGAAGAAATTGATGTTCATAGTACAGGGTGTTGTCTGAACTTTGGGCCCTGAGTTAAATGAGAGTGTGTAAACGAGGACTTAGTTCCCCAGAACATTGGGGATTGAGGGGTGACCTGTTAAAGAGTCATAGACAGGGTGAAAGCACAAAGTCTTTTTCCTAGGGAGAGGATGGCAAACACGACACAATAGCTTTAAGCTCAGAGATGAGGGATTTAAAAGGGACACCAGGGTAGCTTCTTGACACAAAGGGTGGTGCATATTTGGAATGAGCTGCCAGAGATAGTGGATGAGCAGTCAACACCAAAGCCCTTGACTGTGAAGTAGTGGTTGTGGCTCAGGCCATCACCGGTAAAGCCCTCCCCACCTACATCTACATGCAATGCCTGTGCAGGAAAGCAGCAGTCATCATCAGTGACATCCTCCATCCAGGCCATGCTCTCTTCTCACTGCTGCCACCAGGAAGAAGTTACAGGAGACTCAGGACTCACACCAACAATCAGGAACAGTTAATACCCCTGAACCATCAGGCTCTTGAACGAAAGGAGATAACTTCATTCAACTTCACTTGCCCTATCACTGACCAGTCAATCTACAGACTCACTTTCAAGGACTCTTCATCTCACGTTCTTGATATTCATTGCTTATTTTTTATTATTATTATTATTATTATTATTATTATTATTATTATTATTATTATTATTATTATGTCTTTCTTATTATTTGATAGATTTATAGATAAATAAATCACAGGATTGTGATGACGTATATATATTTTGATCATAAATTTACTTTGAACTTTAAACAATAATAGCGTCTAAAAGCTATCCAGATAAGTATATGAATAGAAGAGGTTTAGAGGACAGCCATAGCCATTAGTGTAACGCTATTACAGCCCAGCGAGCTGGGATCGATTCCACCACTTGCTGTAAGGAGTTTGTATGTTCTCCCCATGACCACACGGGTTTACTCCAGGTGCTGTGGTTTCTTCCTACATTCCAAGGACATTGGTCACAGTGTAACTTTGTGGAATGGGCTCGTATGGCTGGAAGGGCCTGTTACTGTGCTTATCACAGTAAAATGAAAAATAAAAAATAAAGCAGGCAGATGAGATTAGCTCACTGGGCAAGACAACTGGCATGGATGAGTTGGGTGGAAGGGCCTGTTACCACATTGTTTAAGGAGATAATTTCACTCAAATTCACTTGGTCTATTACTGAATTGTTCCCACAACCAATGGACTCACTTTCAAAGACTTTTCACCTCATGTTCTCGATACTTATAGCATATTTATTTATCACATTTTTTATTTTGTATTTGCAAGGTCTGGTTTTTTTTGCACATTGGTTGTTTGTCTTCCTGTTGGGCATGATCTTTCATTGATGTGATTGTGTTTGTTGGACTTACTGTGTATGTGCGCAAGAAAATGAATCTCTGGGTTGTGTATGGCAACATATGCACTTTGATAATAAATTTCCTTTCAACTTGAACTTTTATGAATTTGTGACTCTGAAAGGGTAAAGGGTAAGTAGTTTCAAGTTCCTGGATGTCAATATCTCTGAAGATCTATCCTGGGCCCAACATATTGATGCAATCACAAAGAAGGCACGAAAGTGACTATAGTTCATTAGGAGGAGAACTGGAATGTCACCAAAGACACTTGTAAATTTCTACAGATGTACGATGGAGAACATTCCAACTGGATTCATCACTGTCTGTTATGGAGGGTCACGGCACAGGATCAGAAAAAGTTGCAAAAAGTTGTAAACTCAACCAGCTCCATCACTGGCAGAAGCCTCCCCAACATCTAGGACACCATCAAAAGACAATGCCTCAAAAAAGGTGGAATCCATCATTAAGGATCCCCATCACCCAGGATGTGCTGTCTTCCTATTGCTACCATCAGGGAGGAGGTATATATAGATATGGGGTGGTGGTGGTGGTGGTGGTGGTGGTGGTGGTGGTGGTGGTGGTGGTGGTGGTGGTGTGTGTGTGTGTGTGTGTGTGTGTGTGTGTGTGTGTGTGTGTGTGTGTGTGTGTGTGTGTGTGTGTGTGTGTGTGTGTGTGTGTAATAATTAATAGTTTGTATTATTATGCATTGGAATGTACAGCTGCCACCCACCACTAAACAACAAATTTCACAACATATGGCCATATATTAAGCCTGATTCTGATTCTGACTGCAAGTGCTCTGTCAGAGGTCTCTGTAATCTGAGAATAAGTTTAAAAATAAAGAACTGAATGGTCTACTTTCCATCAGACTTACAGATTGTGTTAGTTCCAAATTAATTATTCATTGTGGAAAAGCTTGCATAGCTAAAAAGTTATTATTCAGACCAGTCAGCAGAGTGGTGTAGTGAGTAGAGCCACAGTCTCATATGCCAAAGATACAGGTTCAGTCCTGCAGTCGGGTGCTGTCTGTGTGGGGTTAGTGTGCAACCACATAACCACGGCTCGGCCCACGTCCCAAATGCGTGTGGGCCAGTAGGTTAATTGCCCCTAGTCAAGGTGAGTTATAAAACCTGGGGAGGAGTTAGAAACATAGAAACGTATAAAACCTACAGCACAATATGGGCTCTTTGGCCCACAATGCTGTGCCGAACATATACCTACTTTAGAAATTACCTAGGGTTACCCATTGCCCTCTATGTTTCTAAGCTCCATGTACCTATCTAGGAGCATAGAAAAATAGAGGCCTAGGGCTAACCCTAGGTTAACATATGTTAACGGATGTGTGAGGAGAATTACAAATTTGGATAATTGTAGGGTTAGTGTTACTGGTCAGTTCAGCCCTGGTAAGCAGAAGAGCCTGTTTCCATGCTGTATAAACCTATGACTCAATGACTCTGTAAAACATTGCTATAAATAGAGATCAAAGCCAAGGATTAATTGGAGATGTCAACGGTAATACAATGATGAATTGCAATACATTAGGGGCATATGATTTTCTTGTGCATAAGTTTAAAATCTGAATAAATTAGCTGGAGAATAACCACTCGAAAAAAAACAAAATATTATTTGCTACAGTAAAATAGGTGTGAATTCTTTTGAATTAAAATGCAGTTTAGATCAGAGTTACAATATAGCAGCACTGCCTCCTCAAAGTTCTGCAGCAGGGAATTCCAAGGAATCACAGCAACTTTGGAGAAGAACATAGAATATACAATACTGTACATTGCACAAACAGGCTCTTTGGACCACAATACTGAGCTAAACCTCTTAGCTAATGACACCTAATTCTTTCTTCCTGGTCCATATCCCTGAATTCTCTGTATATTCATGAGTCACGGAGCAATACCGCACAGGCATCCTGGCAGTACGTTCCAGACACCACCGCTTTCTGTGTACAAAACGTACCCCACACATATTTGAACAATCCTCCTTCACCTTAAATGCATTCCCTCTAGTCATTAGACATTGTGACCCTGGGGGGAAAAAAAATTATTAAGGATCCCCCCCCCCCCACCCAGAACATGTCTTCTTCTCATTGATACCATCAAGGAGGAGGTACAAGAGCCTGAAGACACGCACTCAATATTTCCTAAACAGCTTTTTCCCCTCCACCATCAGATTTCAGAATAGACAATAAACCCATGTACATTACTTCTTCTTGTTGTATATTTCTTATTGTAATTTATAGTTTTTATTATGTATTGCAATCTAACAAATTGCCATGAAAAACAACAAATACCATGACATATGCCAGTGATATTAAACATGATTCTGACTAATGAAAGCTGGCAATGTCCACGGAAGGGGATTTCCTAAATATTGAGGGAGACTGAGAGAAACAACAGATTGGTGTCTTCGTGCGATGAATTTATAAACACCATAGCAGGGCAATCATTACAACCCACCTTGCTGGTGGCACTGCTGAATGGTTCTCTGAGTAAATGTGCGAACCTCCTTATACTTCTGCAGGAAGCTTTCGATAAACTGGCCGGCTTGACTTGCAGACACGCCGAGACACTCTGATAGACGGTCTTTACCTACAGAGACAAACAAGAATGTTTCTAAAACTGGTCAACGTTTCAAATGAAAAAGAACAGATCACTGCATATGTTTCCTCCGGGTGCTCTGGTTTCCTCCCACATTCCAAAGATGTACGGGTTCAGAATCAGAATCAGGTTTATTATCATTGGCACATGACGTGAAATTTGTGAACTTAGCAGCAGCAGTTCAATGCAATACATAATTTAGCAGAGAGAAAAAAAACTAAATAAAATAATAATAACAATAAATAAACAAGTAAATCAATTATGCATATTGAATAGATTTTAAAAATCTTAAAAAAACAAATATTGTACATTAAAAAAAAGTGAGGTAATGTCCAAAGATTCAATGTCCATTTAGGAATCGGATGGCAGAGGGGAAGAAGCTGTTCCTGAATCACTAAGTGTGTGCCGTCAGGCTTATGTACCTCCTACCTGATGGTAATAGTGAGAAAAGGGCATGCCCTGGGTTAACTGGTGTAATTGGACAGCGCGAGTTCATTGGGCCAGAAGGGTCTTTTACCGCTCTGTATCTATAATCGTGAGGCCCTCTGTTGGTTGGGATTGAGCATGGATGCTGCTTCTCAGCGCTCTACCTGATATGCAAGCCAGTGCTCAAGCCAGGCGGTACGATATGGAGGGCAAGCTGTTGCCCATGCAGCAGGGTGCCTCTCTCCAGGCAGCAGATGAATCCAAAGGAATGACAGGGGCTGATACAGTTTGGCACCAGCAGCCTCGCAGGAGTTGCCAGTCAGTGCTGAACTCAACGTAGGACTGGCTTAGGGATGGCAGCTCCAGATTGTTCCTTCAGGGTTTACTCCCGAAGCCTTCCCCATGAGTGGGTATAGCCACAAGGCAGCGGAGGTTTGAGATCAAGAGTTTTCTTTCTCCCTTATGAGCTGGCAACCACAGCTGACGTGTAAACTCCTTACACTGTAATATTGTAACGATAAATAAGTAATGATAGTAACAATAACAGACAGCTAAGTATTTTTCAGAGACACAAGAGACTGCAGACACTGAAATCTGCAGCAGCAAACAAAAAACTCAACAAAAGCTTTTTAAGTGGACACAATTGACCACAACAGTCTCCTAGAATGCTCATGAATGTGCATGTGTTAGCTAATTATTATTTCATTGTGATGGTATTTAACTCCATTCTTTTTGTCTTTACGCTTGTCAAGACTTGCGCAAAGCACTACAATGTTTCGCTGTCAGCTTGCATTAGGCCTTGCCTGAGAAATTGGACCCTCGCGCTGGGGCTATACGGCGTTGAGGAGCGTCCCCTGGGTGGTGGATGGGGGATCCCTCGTGTGAGGGGTGCACCGGATAATATGGAAGAAGGTGCCGCGAACCAACATAGCCTAGGAGAAGGAACTCCGATTCCAAACCCGGGTAGATAGGACTCGTTAGCCTTGGATGGCAGCCTATCTAGGAGAGGGTAAACTCTGATTTCAAACCCGGGCAGGTGGAGCTCGTTAGCATGGAAATGCCATCGCCTAGGGGAAGGTGACCCCGACAGAAAACCCCTGGTCCTCCAGATTGGGGGTTGTGCAATGGGCTAACAACCCGTTCACGTAAAACAAGCAATTGTTACAGAAACCGTCAACAGATTGTCAACCACTAACCCAGATCTCGGGAAAAGCAGGGCCCCGTTCAGGAGGCTGATGACGCGCTGCAACCAAACCCGTCAGGAAGCTGCAGGGCTGACAACCCTCCTTCACCCGAGGAAAACCATAATGGAGGTTCCAAAGTTGCTCTCACAGAAGAAATCTATCCTAATCGGAACATGGAATGTGAGATCGCTTTGGGAGACAGGTAGGTGTGCACAGGCAGTGAAGGAAATGAACCGATACCACCTCACACTCCTGGGCATGTGCGAAGCGAGGTGGAATACTTTTGGTGAGACCAAACTGCAGACGGGAGAAACTCTGCTCTATTCCAGCAAAGAAAAAGAGGAAGACCCGCATGAGGCTGGTGTGGCCCTGATGTTGTCCAAAGAAGCAGCCAGAAGTTTGATAGAATGGGAACCAGTGTCCGACCGTATCATCACAGCCAGGTTTGAGTCCAGATTCCAGAAGGTATCCATTATCCTGTGCTATGCCCCAACTAACAACACAGAGGAAGAAGAAAAAGATCTCTTCTACACCCAGCTTCAAGCAGTAGTTGGAAAGGTACCTAAGCAAGATATGTTGATCGTCATGGGAGATCTGAATGCCAAAGTAGGCAGCGATAACACTGGCAGGGAGAGAGAGATGGGCCAGAATGGTTTGAGGAATATGAATGAAAATGGAGAACTCCTTACTGACTTCTGTGCCTTCAACGAACTGACCATTGGAGGTACCCTCTTTCCCCACCAACGCTGCCATAAGATAACCTGGGTCTCACCTGACCATCAAACAGAGAACCAGATTGATCACGTCATAGTCTGCCAGCACTGGAGAAGTTCATTGCAAGATGTGAGAGTCAAAAGGGGAGCAGATATTGGATCTGACCACCATTTGGTTGTTTCTTCAGCCAAGAAGAAGCAACAGAACACACAAATAAAGTTTGATGTTAGAAAACTACAGACGGAAGAGAACAAGAACGATTTCCATATCGCCTTGCAAAACCGCTTTGGGGCTCTTCAAATAGAGGAACAAGATGAGAGAACAGCGGAACACGCCTGAATTACCTTCAAGCAGGCCACTGTAGGAGCCTGCGAAGAAGTACTGGGAAGACCACCAGACAACAGTAAACCTTGGATCAGGGACGAGACATGGCAAAAGGTGGAGGAGAGGAAAAAGCTCAAACAGGAGTTGAATCGGGCCAGAACCCAGCAACAGAAACAAATTGCCGCCAACAGGTACAGCGTGATGGCCAAGGAGGTGAAGAAACAGCTCAGAAAGGACAAGAGGTCATACTTCAATGAAATAGCAGAGCAAGCAGAAACAGCAGCCAGTAAAGGGGACCTCAAGGCATTCTGCATGACAACTAAACTTTTGAGAGGGAAGAAAAGCAATTTCAACAGACCTGTTAGAGACAAGACAGGTCATCTGCTCACTTCGGTTGAAGATCAGCTGGCGAGATGGAAGGAACACTTCCAGGAAGTATTGAATAGACCACCACCACAGAACCCACCTGACCTGGAGCCTGGAGACCCACGCAACATCAATATAGGTGACATCTCTAAGCAAGAAATTCGAAAAGCCCTGAAAAGCCTGAAGAACAGCAAGGCTGCTGGAGAAGACAACATTCCTGCAGAAGCATTGAAAGAGGGTGGAGAGGTTATGGAGGACCATTTGCATATACTGCTGAATTTGATATGGAGAACAGGAGAGATCCCATCAGATTGGAAGAAGGGCCTCCTTGTGAAGCTGCCAAAATCTGGAGATCTTTCACTGTGTGGCAAGTGGAGGGGGATCACCTTGTTGTCCATTCCTAGCAAAGTTCTCACCAGGGTCATCTTGGAGCAGATGAAAGACACCATTGACCAGAGACTTAGAGATGATCAGGCAGGGTTCAGGAAAGAGAGATCATGCATTGACCAGACAGCTACACTTAGAGTCACTGTGGAGCAGACAATAGAATGGCAAACTCCACTATATGTGTGTTTTATTGATTTTAAGAAGGCATTTGACAGCCTGGACAGAAAATCAATGTGGAGCATCTTACGACACTACGGTGTACCAGAAGAGATGGTGAATATCATCAAGCAGCTTTATGATGGCTTCTCATGCAGGGTCATCCACGATGGGAGACTGTCCGAAGAGTTCCTGGTCACTACTGGAGTCAGACAGGGATGCCTGCTGTCGCCTCTACTTTTTCTTGTGATACTCGACTGGGCTACAAGAACAGCCTATGCTGGCTCAGAGAGAGGCATCCAGTGGACGTTAACAGGGAAATTGGAAGACCTGGCATTTGCAGATGATATCGCTCTTCTCTCACACCGGCTTCAAGATATGCAAAAGAAAGCAGATTCCTTGGGAGAGACTTCACAGCGAGTAGGCCTTAAGATCAGTCAGAAGAAGACCAAAGTTCTACGCATTAATAACAAAAAAGGGGAGCCATTACGGATTGAAGGACAAATAGTTGAAGATGTAGACAAACTCCCCTACCTCGGAAGCAAAATCAGTAAATCAGGAGGTACAGATGAGGACATCAGAGTAAGGATCGGAAAAGCCCAAGATGCCTTCACAACCCTGCAATCTGTTTGGAGATCTACGGCCATCTCTGTCAAAACTAAGCTCCGTATATTCAGCTCCAATGTGAAAGCCATCCTGCTATATGGATCCGAAACATGGAGAATCACTAACACCAGCTGCAACAAGATCCAGACCTTTCTCAACAAATGCCTCCGGCAGATCCTCCGCCTCAAGTGGTACGACAGAGTGTCAAACCTAGACCTATGGAAGGGAGCAAACCAAGAGCCCATTGTATTCCAGATAAGGAGGAGGAAGTGGAGATGGGTCGGCCACACCTTGAGGAAGAGCCAGTCGAAGGTCACTCGACAATCACTCGAATGGAATCCACAAGGGAAGAGAAGAAGAGGTCACCCAAAGCAAACCTGGAGGCGTAGGCTTTTGGATGAACTGAAAGCCGCCGGCCAAACTTGGGAGACTGCAAAAACATCTGCTAGAGATCGCAGAAAGTGGAGGACTTTTGTTGAGGCCCTATGCTCCATAAGGAGAGAAAAGGATTAAAGAGAGAAATTGGACTGTCGAGTCAACTAACTCTGAAGATTAGTGGTATTCGTGTTATATTTAGATGTTCCTTTCAGCTGCAGTATTGTCTTCGTTTTCCATTTGAGAGTTTTAGTTAATGGCCCTGTTTGGTCTAGCATTTATTGTTTTCTTTTCCTTCTAACTCTGTTTGCATTAAAGTCTGTGAACTACCGACCTGCTTCACTGTCTCTGGCTCCACAATTCAATAGGTAGGTTCAATAGGTGCATTATAGTCAAAGAAATGTATACAACATCCTGAAATTCTTGGGCCATATCTAAGTGCAGTGGCAATTGGTTTCAGTCATATTTTAGACAGAAATTTTTTTGTCTGACTTGGAGACCAATTTTCTAACAGGTAAGATGTGTCTTTTGGTGTTGCTCAGGGAGGCTGTCTGGCCCCTTCCTCTTCTCCTTATACATGCTCCCTTTAAGAGACATCATTAGAGAGCATAATCTTGATTTCTGCAGTTATGCAGATGACACACAATTGCATATCTCAGTTGAGCCTGATGATGATAATAACACCCTATTGTCTCTGACTTCTGGTACGACTGCAATAAACAAATGGATGAGCAATAATTTCCTAAAATTAAATGAACGTAAAAAAAGCAGAGTTTCTCTAGTTTTTCATAAGTATATTTTCATCTCTGCACAGCACTTTACAATGGAAATATTTTCATGCAGTGAGTGATTAAATTGGTAAATTGATTTATTATTGTGACTTGTACCAAGATGCAGTGAAAAACTTGGGGGAAAAAACTTCAAAATTTATGATCTGTTGAGCGCACTGAATCAGGCTGTTCAAAACGGGAACTGAATGGCCTCTTGAAATGTTCAGAGCTGTGGGAGAGAGTGAGTTGGTGGGATTTGCTAGATTGGTCTTACATGGAGACAGTACGGTTTTGATGGGCAAATAACCCCGTCTTGTGCTGTAACATTTTGAGATTGGTGCAGAAGTTCGCTGATGACACGGCCATAGTGGGGTGTGTCAGGAATGGACAGGAGGAGGAGTATAGGAAACTGATACAGGACTTTGTGATATGGTGCAACTCAAACTACCTGTGTCTCAATATCACCAAGACCAAGGAGATGGTGGTGGACTTTAGGAGATCTAGGCCTCATATGGAGCCAGTGATCATTAATGGAGAATGTGTGGAGCAGGTTAAGACCTACAAGTATCTGGGAGTACAGTTAGACGAGAAGCTAGACTGGACTGCCAACACAGATGCCTTGTGCAGGAAGGCACAGAGTCGACTGTACTTCCTTAGAAGGTTGGCGTCATTCAATGTCTGTAGTGAGATGCTGAAGATGTTCTATAGGTCAGTTGTGGAGAGCGCCCTCTTCTTTGTGGTGGCGTGTTGGGGAGGAAGCATTAAGAAGAGGGACGCCTCACGTCTTAATAAGCTGGTAAGGAGGGCGGGCTCTGTCGTGGGCAAAGTACTGGAGAGTTTAACATCGGTAGCTGAGCGAAGGGCGCTGAGTAGGCTACGGTCAATTATGGAAAACTCTGAACATCCTCTACATAGCACCATCCAGAGACAGAGAAGCAGTTTCAGCGACAGGTTACTATCGATGCAATGCTCCTCAGACAGGATGAAGAGGTCAATGCCATTAGGCTTTACAATTCAACCGCCAGGACTTAAGAACTTTTTAAAAGCTATTATTAATGCTTTTTGAGATAGTGATTTAGATGCATATCATATTTTTTACTGAGATAAGTATTGTATGTAATTAGTTTTGCTACAACAAGTGTATGGGACATTGGAAAAAAGTTGAATTTCCCCATGGGGATGAATAAAGTATCTATCTATCTATCAATGTTGGTTTATTATGGTCCATGTACCGAGATACAGTGAAGCCTGTTTTGCATACTATTCATACAAATCAGATCACTACACAGTGCACTAAGGTAGAAACAGGTTTAAAAAGAATATCATTGCAGAATAAAGTGTAACGGCTACTGAAGGGAAATAATAAAGTGCAAGATGATAGTGAGGTAGATTGTGAGGCCAAGAACCCATCTTATTGTTCAAGCGGTCCATTCAAGAATCTGATAACAGTGGGGAAGAAACTGCCCTTGAGCCTGGTGGAATGTGCTTTCACTGTAGAAGAGGGCATTGGATGTCTGGGCTGGGTGGTCTCATCGTGGCAATAGAGGAAGCCACAGATTGACATACGGAACTGGGGAGGGAATTTAACATGGGTAGCCTCTGAAGGAGTGTAGGTACTATTCAATAGTCTGATAACAGTGCGGTAGAAATTGACATTGAGTCTAGTGGTGCATGCTTTCAGGCTTTAGCATCTTCTGTCCGATGAGAAGAGGGGAAGAGAGAATGTCCAGGGTGGGTGGGGTCTTTTATTATGCTGACTGCTTTCTTGACACAGTGAAGAGTATGGATAGAGACCATAAAGAAGAGGCTGGTTCCTGTGATGTGTGCCGAGCTGTGTCCACAATTCCTGTGGCCACATGCAGAGCAGTTGCCATACCAAGCTGTTTTTCATTCAGAGAGAATGCATTTCGATGGTGCGTTGGTAAAAATTAGTAAGAGATGACTGGGAATATGCCAAACCTCTTTTGCCTGCTGAGGAAGTTGGGGTGTTGGAGAGTTTTTGTGGCTTTAGCATTGATGTAGTTGGACATGGATGGGCTATCACACCTAGGAACTTGAAGCTCTCTACCCTCCCAGCACCATTGATGTAGGCATTAAAAACATAAACAGATGCAGGGGAACACCATTGGCCCCTTGTGCTACCTCCACCATTCATTAAGATTATGGCTGATCTTTACCTCATTTTTCTGCACTAACCCTATACAGTATTACCTAATTCACTCAATATCCAAAAAATGCATCATTTTCCTTTGAATTCTCTATTTGACTGACCCTTTCACAGCTCTCTTTCAGGCTTTACTGCTCTAGGTTTCTCTATTCTACACCATTCCCCAGAGCCCCTCTTTGGAATCATCATCATCGGCTAGTCTGCGGATCGATACCAAAGTTGATCAGAAGTCCAGAATCGTAGCCCAATGGTCAAAGCATGGAGATCGGAGGCTGCCCCTGAGTTGGAGGACTGCCTGTAAGGCAGTGAGGCAGTGTCAGACAGAGAAAGGCTTGTTTTGTTGCATTCTGTACTGTTGCTTAGCTGACCATTATGACCATGCTATGCTAGTACCAGAATGTGTGGCAACACTTGTGGGCTGTGCCCAGCATGTCCTTAGCTGTGTTGACTGTTAACACAAATGACACATGTTCACTGTATGTTTCAGTGTACATGTGATAAATAAATCTGGATCTGAAAAGCTGCTTGAGGTAATGATGGTGAAGGGGTAAAAGTCAGCCAATATCCAGAGGACTACACAAAGAACACCAAGAGACCTTTAACATTTACTTGGGAGAGCAGCCCAACCTATGTACAATATCTCATCCAAAAGGTATCGGATGCGGAAAGGTAGATACTAATTATTACTGCATAAAGTGAAGGATTTCATTTTGTCATAAGTTAATTGCAGCATATTCAGCATGTACTGGCTTTAAATTAGCAAGATGGCGAAGTGAGGGCAGCAATGTTCAGGCCAATTGAGGTCTCCCACATTCTAAATGCATCCGCTGGTGCTTGCGTGGGACTGTAATTTACAGCTATGTCAGAGAACAGAGCCATAATCATTCGCATTTAAACAGGTTAGAAGCAAAGCAGAAGTAATTTTGGTTAAAATAAAATCAAAGTACTTTTGAAATCAGCTGTAAAAATCTGTCTCAATTACAAGAGGATTAATTTGAATGCTTAATTTACATTCAGTGGCCACTCTATTAGGTACACCTGCTCATTAATGCAAATATCTAATCAGCCAATCATGTGGCAGCAACTCGATGCACAAAAGAATGCAGACATGGTCAAGCGGTTCACTTATCAGACCTGCCTTTGATTATGGATGTGTTGCTTATGGGCCAGCCTCATCAGTGGTTTTAAAGCCCCTCAGTAAAATTCAAGGTCAAGTATTGAGAACATGAGAAAGACTACTGATGCTAGAAATCCAATGCACCACATGCAAAATGCCAGAGGAGCTCAGCAGGTCGGGCAGCATCTGTGGAAATGAATAAACAGTTGACTTGATGTTGTAGTGCTAACAAATCATCCATAAGACCGTAAGACATAGGAGCAGAGTTAAGCTGTTTGGACCAATGAGTCTGCTCCGACATTCGATCATGGCCGATCCTTTTTCTCCCCTCCTCTGCCCCACTCCCTGGCCTTCTCCCTGTAACCTTTGATGCTGTGTCCAATCAAGAACCTATCAATCTCAGCCTTAAGTACACCTAAAGACCTGGCCTCCTCGGCTGCCTGTGGTAATAAATTCTACAAGTTCACCACCCTCTGGCTAAAGAAATTTCTCTGCATCTCTGTTTTAAATGGATGTCCCTCTATCCTGAGACTGTGCCCTCTTGTCTTAGACTCCCTCACCATAGGAAGCATCCTTTCCACATCTACTCTGTCTAGTCCTTTCAACATTTGAAAGGTTTTAATCAGAACCCCTTCTTATCCTTCTAAATTCCAGCAAGTACAGACTCAGAGCTATTAAATATTCCTCATATGATAACCCTTTCATTCCTGGAATCATCCTTGTGAACCTCCTCTGGACCCTCTCCAATGCCAGCATATCTTTTCTTAGATGAGGAGCCCAAAACTGTTCACAATACTCACCTGCGCCTTAGAAAGCCTCAGCATCACATCCCTGCTCTTGTATTCTAGACCTCTTGAAATGAATGCTAACATTGCATTTACCTTTCTCACCACATGCAAGTAAACCTTTAGGTCGTTCTGCACAAGGACTCCCAAGTCCCTTTGCATCTCAGATTTTTAGATTATCTTTCCATTTAGGAAATAGTCTGCATATTTATTTCTTCTACCAAAGTGCAAGACCATGCATTTCCCAACATTATATTTCATTTGCCACTTTCTTGCCCATTCTCTTAATCTGTCTAAGTCCTTCTGCAGCTTCACTGTTTGCTCAACACTACCTGTCCCTCCATTAATTTTCGTGTCATCTGCTAACTTGGCAAAAAGCCATTTATGCCATCATCTAAATCATTTATATACAGCATAAAAAGAAGTGGTCCCAGCACCAACCCCTGTGGAACACCACTAGTCACTGGTAGCCAGAAAAGGATCCTTTCATTCCCGCTTGTTGTCTCCTACCAATTAGCCAATACTTGAACCATGTCAGTAACTTTCATGTAAGCCCATGGGCTCTTAACTTGGTAAGCAACCTCATGTGTGGCACCTTGTCAAAAGCCTTCTGAAAGTCCAAGTATTCAACATCCACCGCATCCCCTTTATCTATCCTACTTGTAATCTCCTCAAAGAATTCCAAAAGTTTCGTCAGGCAGGACTTTCCCTAAAGGAAACCATGCTGACTTTCTCCTGTCTTGTTCTGTGTCACCAAGTATTCCATAACCTCATCCTTAACAATTGACTCCAACATCTTCCCAACCACTGAGGTCAGGCTAACTGGTCTATAGTTTCCTTTCTGCTGCCTTGCTATTTTCTTAAAGAGTGGAGTAATTTTTGCAATTTTCCAGTCCTCTGGCACCATGCCACAGTCCAATGATTTTTGAAAGATCATTACTAATGCCTCCACAATTTCTACTGCTATCTCTTTCAGATCCCTAGTGTGCAGTTCCTCTGGTCCGGGTGACTTATGTACCCTTAGGTCTTTCAGCTTTTTCAGTACCTTCTCCCTTGTAATAGTAACTGCACTCACTTCTCTTCCCTCACACCCTTTAATAAATGGCACACTGCTAGTGTCTTCCACAGTGAAGACTGATGCGAAATACTCATACAGTCCTTCTGCCATCTCTATGCCCTGTTATTATTTCTCCGGCCTTATTTTCTAGTGGTCCTATATCCACTCTCATCTCTCTTTTATTATTTTAGACAATAGACAATAGGTGCAAAAGTAGACCATTCGGCCCTTCGAGCCATTCTGAGATCATGGCTGATCATCTACTATCAATACCCGGTTCCTGCCTTGTCCCCATATCCTTTGATTCCCCTATCCATAAGATACCTATCTAGCTCCTTCTTGAAAGCATCCAGAGAATTGGCCTCCACTGCCTTCTGAGGCAGTGCATTCCAGACCCCCACAACTCTCTGGGAGAAGAAGTTTTTCCTTAACTCTGTCCTAAATGACCTGCCCCTTATTCTCAAACCATGCCCTCTGGTACTGGACTCTCCCAGCATCTACATAAGTGAAAAAGTTTTTACTATCGGCTTTGATATTGTTACTTTACTTTCATATTTCATCTTTTCCCTCCTAATGATTCTTTTAGTTGCTTTCTGTAGGGTTTTAAAAGCTTCCCAATCATCTGTCTTCCACTATTTTTTGCATTGTTGTATGCCCTCTCTTTTGCTTTTACATTAGCTTTGACATCCCTTGTCAGTCACAGTTCTACTATTTTCCCATTTGAGTATTTTTTCATTTTTGGAATACATCTGTTCTGCACCTTCCTCATTTTTCCCAGAAATTCACACCATCAATGTTCTTCTGCCATCCTTGCCAGCATCTCATTCCAGTTTACTTTGGCCAATTCCTCTCTCATACCAATTTAATTTCCTTTACTCCACTGAAATACTGCTACATCAGGCTTTACTTTCTCCCTCTCAGATTTCAAGTTGAACTCAGTCGTATTGTGATCACTGTCTCCTAACTCTTATTTTACCTTAAATTCCCTAATCGCCTCTGATTCATTCCATGACACCTAATCTAGTATAGCTGATCCCCCATTAGGCTCAACAACAAACTGCTCTTAAAAGCCATCTTGTAGGCATTCAACAAACTCACTCTCTTGAGATCCATTACCAACCTGACTTTCCCAATCAATCTGCATGTTGAAATTTCCCATGACTACCATAACATTGCCCTTTAGACACATCTTTTCTATTTCCCATTGAAATCTGTGTTTCACATCTCAGCCACTGTTGGGAGGCCTGTATATAACTGTCATCAAGGTCCTTTTACCCTTGTTGTTTCTTAACTCAACCCACAAGGATTCAACTTCTTCTGATCCTATGTCACATGTTGGGACGGTACACAAACTGCAGGGGGTCCGGTGAGGGGGGCAGCAGGGTCTTGATGTGCCTCATGACAAATCTCTCAAAACACTTCATGATGATGGATGTGAGTGCAACGGGACGGTAGTTTTTTACGTCGTTTAGTGTAGTTTTTGTACTGTTTCATGTAGTACCACGGCCCTGAAAAATGTTGTCTCGTTTTTACTGTGTACTGTACCAGCAGTTACGGTCGAAATGACAATAAAAAGTGACTTGACTTGATGCTTCTACTTTTTAATACCATTCTTTACCAGCAGAGCCACACCACCCCCTCTGCCTACCTTCCTATCTCTCCGATATAACGTAACCAATCAGTATTTCTTGTATGAGTGATATACCTTTACATCTATGCCTGTTACAGTTATAATGGTTTATTGGGCTAACATAAGATTGACAACATTAGAAAAGAGTTGGGAGCACTGTATTCATAAAGTTTTCAGTTTTGGGTTGATGGGAAATGACTGGGCACAAAATCTTGGCTTGTTTAATACGGAATATGGTCATAGTGTACCCCTTTCAGTTGCTCCTCCATGGTTTTTCCCTTTGTCTATGGTTGATTTGAAGAGAAAATGAAGATGAAGATTGATTGTTTATCAGTGTTACAGGTAGCTCAGCAATATATAGAAAGCAGATATTATGGATTCTTACATATCTATACAGATAGTTCAAAAGATCCAGTGACAGGTCGTTCAGGTGTTTCTGTTTATATTCCAAAGTTTCGGGTAACAATTAACAATTAAGGAAAGATTATCAGACTAAGTATTCACATCTGAGGAAGTTGCTTGTTTCAGCCTTAGAATGGCATCAAAGTATGCCGTGATAATGTACTTCTGCGCTCTGATTCATTCTCGGTTTTGGCATCTATTAAAAGAGGTATTTCAAGTTGTAGGCCAGACATCCTTCCTGAGATTGGACATCTGTTGAGGCTGTAGGATCTAGGGTTGTGCATCCATTTCTTATGGGTGCCTGCCCATGCTAGGGTTGAAGGAAATGAGGTGATTCAATGGTTCAGTTTAATGTTAGATAATGTATACAGTATCCAACCTAAAATCCTTACTCTTCACAGACATCCACAAAAGAGAAAAAAAAACAAAGAATAAATGACAGAAAAACTTTAGAACCCCAAAGCCCCCCTCCCCCCTTGTGCTCATGAGAAGCAGCAACACAGCAACCTCCCTTCTGCCCTTCCCCACACTTGGTCCAGCAAAAAGCATCAGACCTCCCCCACCCACCAAGTAACAGCAAGCCTCCAGAGACCATGATCTACAGACCATCAAGAACTACTGTTCATCACTTTGACAGCTCAACAGGCCTTCTCACTCACTCATGAGGGAGAGGGAGATATCATTCCCGAATTTGAGTGCAGAGCCTCCAACAGCCGCGCCCGCTGTCTCGATGTTTCAATGTCTTGCGAAGCTTCAGTCGGCAACATCGGTGAGGAAACGGTCATCCGCCCTGAAGACACGTGTTCCAAATTGGTCGTGAGGATCTCAAAACGCAGGCTGCTCAGCGAGAACCCACCTTCCGTGGAGAACTCTTGGCTAGAGAGGGCAGATATTCGAGCCAAACAATCACTTAATATTAAGGATGTAAATATAGTGGTGCCTTTGCAAAAAGGGAGATGAAAGCCATAATTAAAAAGTCTATTCGATCACCGTGGCAACAAAGTTGGCATAAGGAAAAGAAAGGAAAGCGTTTATATAAAATTCAGAGGATGGTGGGAACTCAACTGGGAGATGGGTATATAAGGAGGGAAGAAATTATACTTATATTTATGTATTGGACATACTAGGTTGAATAATTCCTTGTTCAGAATTGATATGCATGATACAGGTACTTGTAGGTAGCATACTTGTCAAAAAACAATGCAGCATATATTGTTTGAATGTGGTTCCTATGAGGTGCAAAGGAAGCACTGCATTGCTAAACTGAGTTCTTTGCAACAGACACAGTTTAACATGGAAAGTTTGTTAGTACAGAACTGCCATTGTAATGTATATGTGTGTATTTGACATTCTGCATAGCATTAGATTTTTGATAATATTTGAGGTTTTGGAGGGGAATTTAGTGGGTATACTTCCTGTCTCCTTGCTCCACACTCCACCGCAGTAGCTGGTGGTAAAGCACTTTATGTTGGTCTGCCCACCGCCATTAAACTTTTCAAGAGAAAACGAAGAAGAGGTTCTGTTGTTGATCAGACCAAACATAAGAATGAGGAAGAAATGTGATCTCAGTAACTTTGATCATGGAATGATTGTTGGTGCCAGACAGGGTGGTTTGGGTATCTCAGAAACTGCGGCTCTCCTGGATTTTCACACGCAGAAAATGGTGCAAAAAATAAAAAGCATCCAGTGACCAGCAGTTCTGTGGGCAAAAATACCTTGTTAATGAGAGAGTTCAGAGGAGAATGGCCAAACTGGTCCAAGCTGACAGGAAGACAACAGTGTGGGTGCCACAGTAGTGTAGCAGTTAGCACAACGCTATTACAGCTCAGGATGTCGGAGTTCAGAGGTCAATCCCAGTGTCCTCTGTAGGGAGTTTGTACATCCTTCCCATGGAATGCGTGGGTTTCCTCTGGGTGCAACATTTTTCTTCCAGACTCCAAAGATGTACTAATTAGTAGGTTAATTGGAATTGTCCCATGGTTAGACTAGCGTTAAAAGTTGGAGCTGCTGGAGATATGGCTCAAAGGACTGAAAAAATATAATATCCATGCATTACAACACGTGTGCAGAGAGCATCTCTGAATGCACAACACATTGAACCTTGAAGTAGATGGGCTACAGAAGCAGAAGACCACAAACATAGAGAAATACGTTCAGTGTCCACTTTATTAGACTCTTCTTGTTCCTAATAAAGTGGCCACTGAGTGTATGTAACAACAGTCAATGAATTTCAAAGCAATATTTTGTGTGTGGAACCTTAAGTCTTCTGAACATGCAATAAATGTATTGATAAACTTACTATATTTCTTTGCTATGCTAATATGAACGTGCAGTAATCAGAATTAATGGTGCCAATACTGTTTTAATAATGAAGACATCCCAAAAAGCCACATTAATGTGCAATTGTTCCTGAACCTTGGAGGGAGGAAGAGATACCCCCTGGAATTGCTTGGAAGATTTGTGAAGCTGTGGACCACCCTATGATTTTCATAAAGTTGCTGTGTTTGCATATTAATTACTCATTAAACTCAGCAAAGAAACTACAGCATGGGGGTTATTTAGATTTAAAAATACAGCATGGTAACCAGCCCAATGAGCCCGTGCTGACCAATTACACCCATATAAACAATTAAGCTTCTAACCTGTACATCTTTGGGATGTGGGAGGAAACCCAGGGTATCCATGTGGTCACGTACAAACTTCTTAAGACAGCAGTGGAAAATGAACAGTGTTCGTGGCGATGTAGTAGTGTTATGCTAATCATAATGCTAATGTGCCATCTCAAATCTCAGTACTGTAAGGATTCAAATCCCACCTCTGCACCTGGAGAAGTTAAATTGTTAATTTAAAGAAATGGAATTGAAAACTTCTCAGATTAATGGTGACCAATAGTTGATCATGGCTGATGTATTATCTCAACCCCATTCTCCTGCCTTTCCCCCGTAACCTTCTAAACATAGAACATAAATATAAAATATAGAACAAGTCAGCACAATACACGCACTTTGTGTTGAACTTTTAACTTTTTCTAAGTTAAATCTAACCTTTCCCTTCAACAAAGCCCTCCATTTTTCTATCATCCATATGCCTACCTGAGAGTCTCTTAAATGTTCCTAATTATCTGCCTCTACCACCACCCCTTTGGAGTATTGTGAGCAGTTTTGGACCCCTTGATGAGCTGGCATTGGGGAGGGTCCAGATGAGGTTTACAAGAATAGCCCTGGAAATGAAAGGGTTAATGTATAAGAAACATTTGATGGCTCTCATTCTGAACTCACTGGAGTTTAGAGGAACGAGGTGTATCTCACTGCAATCTATCAAATATTGAAAGGCCTGGATAGAGTGGATGTGGGGAGGATATTTCCAGTACTGGGAGAGTCTAGTACCAGTGGGCAAAACCTCAGAATACCAGGACATTTAAAACAGATATGAGGGGAATTTCTTTAGCCAGAGGGTGGTGAATGTGGAATTCATTACCACAGATGGCTGTGGAGCCCAGGTCATTGGGTATATTTAAATTGGAGGTTGATGAGTTCTTGACTAGTAAAGGCATCAAAGGTTTGGGGAGAAGACAGGAGAATGAGGAATAATAAATAATGAAGACAGGAATAATAAATTTGCCATTATCAAATGGTGGAGCACACTCAATGGGCTGAATGGCCTAATTCTGCTCCCATGCCTTATGGTCTTACATCTTAATAACATAACCTCACCACTCAAAGAGTGTAAAGAAACACAATACTCTCTCAATCATTCCATAATTTGAAACAATCATGAACCCTTTGATCAAAACATCAAAATGACCTTTCATTTAATTTAAACTAATCTAATATTGATTAAAATCTATTTCTGAGCTATGTGATGACAAATTAATTTATGGCTGCGTTGAGCCAGTGCAGAAAAGGATATAAATAATGCATCAGGGACATATGTTATAAGGTTGTACATATATCTTCCACAAGAATACTCCAACATGCATACTGGAATTATTTCATTATTAACGTCAATTAAAATTTATTCCGAGAGGTTTCCTGCTGGTATTTCACACAGTTACCACCTCATATGTCTGGTCAGAATTCCTTTAGCCAGGAGGTGGCGAATCTATGGAATTCATTGACACATGTGTGAAGCTAAATCATTGGGGATATTTAAAGCACAGGTTAATAGGTTATTTATTAGTAAGGGTGTCAAAGGTTACGAGGAGAAGGCAGGTAGAGCTTCCATCTAAATGTAGCACAATTCCTCAACGTTACTGAGGAGACCATTTCTTGGAACATAGAACAGTACATCCAGACAGGCCATTCGGCCACAATGCTGCGCCAACCTTGATGCCAATTTATACCAACTTACTTCTTCCTGAGTATCATCCATATCCCTCCATTCCCTTGATATTAATCGATCTATCTATAACCTTCTTAAACTCCACCGAACTGCTTGCTTCCACCACTACTCCTGGTAACCTATTCCAGGAACCTACCACTCTGGAGCAGTACAGCACAGGAATAGGCCCTTCAGCCCATTATGTTGTGCCAACCAGCTCAAAAGCCAATCAAAACCACTCAAACACTAATCCCTCCTACCTACACCATGTCCATAACGGTCCATCTTCCTCACATCCATGTGCCTATCTGAACAACTCTAAGAGCCTCTAATATACTTGACTCTACCACCATACCAGGCAGTGCATTCCAGGCATCCACCACTCTCTGAATAAAGAACTTACCGCTCGCATCCCCTTTAAGCATACCCCCTCTCATCTTCAATGCATGCCCTCTGGTATTAGACATTCCTACCCTGAGAAACAGATACTCCGTCTACTCTATTTATGCCTCTCGTAATCTTATAAACCTCTGTTAAATCTCCCCTCAGCCTCCGCCGGTCCAGAGAAAACAACTCAAGTTTCTCCAGCCTCTCATAATAGCACTTGCCCTGTAAACCAGGCAGCTCCTGCTAAACCTCTTCTGCACCCTCTCCAAAGCCTCAACATCCTTCCTACAGTGAAAAAAACAAGCCCCATCACATTGCTCTTAAACTTCACTCCACTAACCTATGAAGTCCACTGGTATTTGACATTCTTACCTTAGGGAACATATTCTGACCCTATCTATGCTGCTTATAATTTTAAAATCCTCCCCATGTCTCCCCCCAGCCTCTGCTCTCGGGAGAATAATGCACGTTTGTCCAACCTTTTCTCATAGCTCTGACCCTTGAATCTAAATAGTATCCCAGTAAACTTTGTCTGCACCATAGTTTCTCAAGAGTCTACCTATTCTTCTTATAGTGGGGCAACCAGAACTGCACACAATACTCCAAGTGAAGACTGATTAGAGTGTTAGTCAGGAGTACAGGAAGGAGAGAGAGAGCCTAGTGACATGGTGTCATGACAACAGTCGATGTCAGCAAAAGGAATGAGCTGGCCATTGATTTCAGTAAGGGAGTTCAGTGCACATGCTCTTGTCTACATCATGGTGCTGAGGTTGAGAAGGTTGAGACCTTCAGGCTCCTCCGAATGAACGTCACCTGTCCTCGTCCAACCACATTGATTCCATGGCCAAGAAATCTCACCAGTTTCTCTATTTCTGTGGGAAGCTAAAGAAATTTGGCATGTTCCTTCTGAAACTCATCATTTTTTTTTGATGCACTATACAAAGCATCCTATCCAGATGCACGATGGCTGGGAATAGCAACTGCTCTGCCCATGACTGCATGAAACTGCGGAGAGTTGTGGAGACAGCTCAGCACATTATCACAAAAACCAAGCTCCTCACTAAGGACTCGTTTACGCTTCTCGTTGCCTCGGTAAAGGAGCCAGCATTATCAAAGACCCCACCCACCACATATGTTACCCTTTCTTGTCCCCTCTCATCGGGAACAAGATACAAAAAGCCAGAAGGCACATACCACTGGGCTCAAGGACAGTTTCTATCCTGCTGATTGACCATTGAACCTTCCCAAGTACAATAAGACGGACTCTTGACCTCACAACCTACGGTACTGTATGTATACACAGCTCGGGTGCCTAAGACTTTTGCACAGTACTGTAGCAATTATGTGTATTGCACTGTACTGCTGCAAAAAAAAACACATTTCATGACATATATGAGTGATGAAAAATCTGATTCTGATATGGGGCTCTATTGTGGATTGAGAGTGGGAAGGGGACAGGGAGAGGGGAATTATGGTTCGAAAAAGGGGAAGGGAGAGGGGAGAAAGCAAAAACACTAGAGAGATACTCTGTAATGATCAACAAACCAATTGTTTGGAATCAAATGTCCTTGACTAATTCTCAGATCTGGGTGCGTCTGCATCCGTGCTACTACCCCACCCCTGGCATTCCTTCTCTGCCACCCCTCCCACAGCACTCCACCCTCGCCATTCCCAACATCCTTTGCTCCCGCCAGATTTACAAATGCGCTCTCTGCTCCACGTTTACAAATTCAGTACTGTGCAAAAGTCTAAGACACCCTTGCTATATATTTGTACAGTACAGTACCTCACGGTGCCATTGCACTTTATTGCCTGTGTGCACTGCACTTTCTCTGTAAATGCAGCACTCCATTCTGCACTCTGTTATTGTTTTCCTTTATACTACCTTAATATAAGTGGTATAAAGGAAAACAATAACTAACGTTGCCACGGTAGCATATCGGGTAGAGTGATGCTATTATAGCTTGGGGCGTTCTGGAGTTCAGAGTTCAGTTCCAGCGTTCTCTGTAAGGAGCTTCTGTACATCCTCCCTGTGGAACATGTAGGTTTCCCCCGGCTGCTCCAGTTTCCTTTCACAGTCCAAAGACATCCCAGGTAGGTTAATTGGTCATTGTAAGTTGTCTTGTGATTAGGTTAGTGTCAATTGGAGTTGTGGGGTAGCTGGGGTGGCGTGGTTGGAAGAGCCATTAGAGCCTACTCCTCACTGTATCGCTAAATTTTAAAAAACTAATAAAAACTCACTGTTTTAATCAAATGATCGATATGAACAGTATGCAAGGCATGTTTAATAAACCAATGAAAAACAATTTTACCAATTTATAAAGATGTCAGACACTCTCCTTACAGTTACTCAATACCGCTGCCAATGAAGGCAGGCATGGCATACACCTTCTTTACCACCTTATCAACTTTCGAAGAACTAAAGACTTTTCCCCAACATTCCTCTGTACTTCAAGAAGACAGATTTAGAATGTTACTTGTAACATCCAGAGGAAGCCTGAACTCTTTCCCAGATTACATGTCACTCTTCTTCACCATACACCCTCCCCAGACTCACCTTTACTACACACCCCACCTCCTTACCCTTCCCTGTCCTTAACTACTCCCTGTCTTCTCACCCTGCCGTGTTTAATGGGTGCTCTGTGAAAAGCCCTGGTGTATGTGGACAGCCCTTTCCAAATGACTGGTTTGCCTTTAGCTACTTACTGCTCATCCATTTCACATCACTGCCATGTAGGATGGTCTATTGACTATTTGAGCTTCTGAGCACAATTTATCCTGACTGGTGGTGATGTTTCCTGCAGCAGTTTATGCTTCCTGCTCTTAGTTAACTTGCAGTCAGCTGTACAGGCAAGAGCACACTGTCTAAAACTTTGCCTTCAGAACTCCAAACATTCCCTCCTGTCATCCTCACTTTAGGTTACTAGTCTACACAGAGCACAGAAATAGATGGACACACACACACACACACACACACACACACACACACACACACACACACACACACACACACACACACACACACACACACACACACACACACACACACACACACACACACACACACCTCCCCCCCCCCCTTCAAAAGATGGTGCTTCAAGAAGGCAGCATCCATCAGAAACGACCTCCACCCTTCACCATCCAGGACATGCCCTCGTGTTATTACTACCATTAAGGAGGAGGTACAGGAGTTGGAAGACACACAGTCAACATTTTAAGAACAGCTTCTTCCCCTCTGCCATCAGATTGCTATGGTCTATAAACTCATGAACCCTACCTCACTATTTTGCTCTCTTTTTGCACTATTTATTCATATATAATATCATTTCACTCTTCAAGAAGGGAGTCAGACAGAAGAAAGGAAACTATATGCCAGTTAGTCTGACCTCAGTAGTCGGGAAGATGTTGGAGTAGATTATTAATGATGTGGTCGCAGGGCATTTGAGAGCACATGATAAAATAGGCCGTTGTCAGCATGGTTTCCTCAAAGGAAAACCTTGCCTGATGAAACTATTGGAACTATTGGAATAGTGTTGACTATTTTCTAAATAGAGAGAAAATACAAATAACTGAGGCACACATGGACTTGGGAGTCCTTGTACAGGATTCTCTAAAGATTAATTTGCGGGTTGAGTCTGTGGTGAGGAAGGCAAATTCAATGTTAGCAATCATTTCAAGAAGACAGGAATATAATAGCAAGGATGTAGCGTAGAAACTTTATAAAGCACTGGTAAGGCCTCACTTGGCATATTGTGAGCAGGTTTGGGCCCCTTATCTTAGAAAGGGTGAGCTGAAACTAGAGAGGGTTCAAAGGAGGTTCATGAAAATGATTCCAAGATTGAATGGCTTGTCATTTGAAGAGTGTTTGATGGCTCTGAACCTGTATTCACTAGAATTCAGAAGAATGAGGGGTGACCTCATTGAAACCGTATGGTGAAAGGCCTTGATATAGTGGATGTGGAGAGGATGTTTCCTATGGTAGGAGAGTCTAAGACCAGAGGATACAGCATCAGAATAGAAGAATGTCTTTTTAGAATGGAGATGAGGAATTTCTTTGGCCAGAAAGTGGTGAATCTATAGAATTCTTTACCACAGGTAGCTGTGGAGGCCAAGTCTTTTTGTATATTTAAGGCAGAGATTGATAGATTATTGATTGGTCAGGGCATGAAGGGATATGGGGTGAAGGAAGGAGATTTGGGGTGAGAGGAAAATTGGATCAGCCATGATGAAATGACAGAGAAGACTTGATGGGCCGAATGGCCTAATTCTGTTCCTATATCCTATGATCCTATGGTCTTTTATATTTCTTCTTGCAAAATAGAGTATTTTTTTGATATATTGCACTGTACTGCTGCCACAAAACAACAAATATTTTGACCCAGGTCAGTGATAATAAACATAAGTAACACCCACAAAATGCTGGAGAAACTCAGCAAACATCTATGGAAAACAGTACAGTTGATGTTTCAGGCCGAGACCGTTCATCAGGACTGTTAACTCTTTTCCATAGATGCAGCCTGGCCTACTGAGTCTCTCCAGCATTTTGTGGCTTGCTTGGATTTCCAGCATCTGCAGATTTTCGCTCGTTTGTGATAATAAATGTGATTCTGATTCTGTCATCCAGTATCTGCACACGCACACACATACACGCACACCTATGCACGCTTGCATACACACAAACATGGATATGTACATATGCATATACACACACACACACACACACACACACACACACACACACACACACACTCACACACACACACACACACACACACACACACACACACTCACACACACACACACACACACACACACACACACACACACACACACTCTCAGACATATGCAGAAACACATAGAGACAAACTCACAGAACAATCTAGTGCTGGAAAAGCATGTTAGTCATTGAGACATAGCCTGTAACTGGTTTAGTGTCAGACCTGTGGAAAGATGCTCCTTCTCATGTACTTCCTGAGAGGCAGCAAATGCTGACTCGCTGAGATAGTGTTGTGTGCAGTGTGAGAGAGCTGACACTGTAAGATGACACTTGAGCTGCCATCTTAAATCCATCAGGTGGGCAATGGTGGCAGTGAATTGTCGTTATCTAATTTAATTAAATCTCCATTCTCAGCACGGCTGATGTTTATTGCCCAACATTTGTAAAACTGTGATGTAATTAACTGCCATGACAATTAGAATCGTCACATTGGTGTATAGCTAGGCTGTAATATAGTCACAGTCAGAGAGGCACACAGCTCAGAAATGAGTCCTTTTGGCCCATCATGCCCATGCTGACTGTGATGACAACATATGTTCATCTCAGAATCAGAATCAGGTTTATTATAACTGAAAAATGGCATGAAATGTGTTGTTTTTTGCAGCAGTACAGATAATAAACTCAACATTGACTTACACAGAACCTATAGTAAAAAACTGGTCATGATAACCTGGAAGCTTAAAGGACATTTTACTTAGACCAGCTCTTACCTTAACATCCAAAACTGTTCTACATTGAAAATCCCATACTGCCACAGTGGATCATAGAACACCTGCCCATTCCTTACCGGGCCCCACATCTAACACATAAGACCAGGAGACAGAGAAGCAAATTAGGCCATTTGGCTCATCGTGACTGCTCCGCCATTCGATCATGGCTGATTTATTATCTCTCTCAACCTATTTCGCCAGCTTTCTCCCCGTAACCTTTGACACCCTGACTACCCAAGAAACTATCTACCTCCACTTTAAATATACCAAATGACATGGCCTCCACAGCTGTCTGTGGCAATGAATTCCATTGATTCACCACCCTCTTGGTTAAAGAAATTCTTCCTCATCTCTATTCTAAGTAGATGTCTCTCTATTCTAAGGCTGTACTCTCTGGCCCTAGTCTCACCAACTATAGAAAACATCCTCTCCACATCCACTCTGTCTAGGCTACAGAGCCATCAATTCCATCATCTGAATCACTGACGTATAACATGAAAAGAAGCAATCCCAATATTGACCCCTGCAGAACACCATTGTCACCAGCAGCTAACCAGAATAGGCCTCTTTTAGAAACATAGAAAACCTACAGCACAACACAGGTCCTTCTGCCCACAAAGCAGTGCCGAACATGTCCCTACCTTAAAATTACCAAGGCTTACCCATAGCCCTCTATTTTTCTGAGCTCCATGTACCTGTCCAGGAGTCTCTTAAAAAACCCTCCACCTCCGTATCTGCCTCCACCACCATCTCTGGCTGCCCATACCACACACTCACTCACCACTCTCTGCATAAAAACTTGCCCCTGACATCTCCTCTGTACCTACTAACAAGCACCTTAAAACTGTTCCCTCTCGTGTTAGCCATTTCAGCCCTGGGAAAAAGCATCTGACTATCCACAAGATCAATGCCTCTCATCATCTTGTACACCTCTATCAGGTCACCTCTCATCCTCCGTCGCTCCAAGGAAAAATGGCCAAGTTCACTCCACCTATTCTCATAAGGCATGCTCCTCAATCCAGGTAACATCCTTGTAGATCTCCTCTGCACCCTTTCTATGGTTTTTACATGCTTCCTGTAGTTTGGCAACCAGAACTGAGCACAGTACTCCAAGTGGGGTCTAACCAGGGTCCTATATAGCTTCAACATTACCTCTCGGCTCCTAAACTCAATCCCACGATTGATGAAGGCCGATGCACCGTCTGCTTTCTTAACCACAGAGTCAACCTGCGCAACAGCTTTGAGTGTCCTATGGACTCGGACCCCAAGATCCCTCTGATCCTCCACTCTTACCATTAATACTATATTCTGCCATCGTATTTGACCTACCAAAATGAACCACTTCACACTTATCTGGGTTGAACTCCATCTGCCACTTCTCAGCCCAGTTTTGCATCCTATCAATGTCCCACTGTAACCTCTGACAGCCCTCAACACTATCCACAACACCTCCAACATTTGTGTCATCAGCAAAGTTACTAACCCATCCCTCCACTCCTTCATCCAGGTCATTTATAAAAATCACGAAGAGTAGAGGTCCCAAAACAGATCCCTGAGGCACAACACTGGTGATCGACCTCCATGCAGAATATGACCCATCTACAACCACTCTTTGCCTTCTGTGGGCAAGCCAGTTCTGGATACACAAAGCAATGTCCCCTTGGATCCCATGCCTCCTTACTTTCTCAATAAGCCTTGCATAGGGTACCTTGGCAAATGCCTTGCTGAAATCTACATACATCTACTGCTCTACCTTCATCAATGTGTTTAGTCACATCCTCAAAAAATTCAATCAGGCTCGTAAGGCACGACCTGCCTTTCACAAAGCCATGCTGACTATTTCTAATCATATTATGCCTCTCCAAATGTACATAAATCTTGCCTCTCAGGATCTTCTCCATCAACTTACCTACCACTGAAGTAAGACTTAATGGTCTATAATTTCCCGGGCTAACTCTACTCCCTTTCTTGAATAATGGAACAACATCGCAACCCTCCAATTCTCCGGAACCTCTCCCATCCCCATTGATGATCATCAGAGGCTCAGCAATCTCCTCCCTTGCCTCCCACAGTAGCATGGGGTACATCTCGTCCAGTCCTGGTGACTTAACCAATTTGATGCTTTCCAAAAGCTTCAGCACATCCTCTTTCTTAACATCTACATGCTCAATCTTTTCAGTCCGCTGTTAGTCATCCCTACAATCTCCAAGATCCTTTACTGTAGTGAATACTGAAGCAAAGTACTCATTAAGTACCTCTGCTTTCCCACTGTCACACTTGATTGGTTACATCTCATCCTATTTTACTCTGACTCTTTGCCCTCTGCCAATCAGCCAGTCTTCTAACCATGCTAGTATCTTTCCTGCAATAGCATGGGCTCTTACCTTGTTAAGCAGCCTCATATGTGGCACATTGTCAAAGGCCTTCTGAAAACCTAAGTAAACAACATCCACAGACTCCCCTTTGTCTATGCTGTCTGGTTTTTTTCCTCAAAGAATTCTAATAGATTTGTCAGGCAAGATTTCACCTTAAGGAAACCATGCTGACTTTGGCCTACTTTATCATGCACCTGCAAGTTCCATGAAACTTCATCCATATTAATGGACTCCAACATCTTTCCAACCACTGAAGTCAGGATGACTGGCCTATAATTTACTTTCTTCTGCCTTGTTCCCTTCTCTATTTTTTTTAATTGAAGTTCATCATCAAACAAACATTTCCATAAGATGTATTTCAGACATTGTACATATATATCATATAAACATATATATCACAAATCTCCACAAAGTATTTATTTGAGGTATACACTTATCGAAAAGAGTGGAAAGACCTTGTTCCCTTCTCAAAGAGTAGAATGACGTTTACAATTTTCTTATTCTCCAGAACTATTCTTGAAAGATCATTACTACTGGCTCCACAATCTCTTCTGCTAGCTCTTTAAGAACCATGTGGTATAGTCCATCTAGTCCAGGTGACTTACCTACCTTCATACTTTTCAACTTCCCAAGTACCTTTTCCTTAGTAATAACAACTACACTCACTTAATCCCACTGATGCTCTCGAATTTCTGGTGTATTGCTCGTGTCCTCCACAGTGAAGATTGATGTAAAATACATATTAAGTTCATCCGCCATTGCTTTGTCCACCATTTCTACCTCTCCAGTGTCCTTTTCCAGCAGTCCAATATCTACTCTGGCCCTTCTTTTCTCTTAACATATCTGAAAAAAAAAGATTCTGGTATCGTCTTTGAAAGTTTTGGCTAGCTTACCTTCATATTTCATCTTTTCTCTCCTTCTGGTATTTTAGTTGCCTTCTGTTGGTTTTTAAACACTTCCCAATCCTCTAACATTCCACTAATTTTTGCTATAATATATGCCCTGCATCTGCACTGGAGTTCAAAGCAAGCGGTCCTGAGTTCAAACCCAGCCAGGTCCCAACCTGGACAGCAGCAGTATCTGTGTGTAAGAAAGGTCTGGCAATCTACTTCTGTATCTTGCCATGAAAACCCCATGGACCCTATGCTCCATGACGTCACGAAAAGTCCAACTCAACTTAACAACTCAACAACAACAACAACAACAGAGCCACGGCAGCCTGTATAATCAAGACCCCACCAGCCCTGGACATTCTTTCTTCTCCCTGGCTCATAGGTCAGAAGATACAAAAGCCAGAAAGCACACACCATCATTAAAAAAGTAACTAATCTAATTTACCGATTTACCAACTTCATCCCCTCTACTGAACGGCTCATGAACACCACCTCATTATTCCTTATTTTGCACTATTTATTTACACTCAGTAGCTACCTTATTAGGTACACCTGTACACCTGCTCGTTAATGCAAAGATCTAATCAGCCAATCATGAAGCAGCAACTCAATGTATAAAAGCATCCAGACACAGTCAAGAGGTTCAGTTGTTGGTCAGATCAAACATCAGAAGGGGAAAGAAATGTGATCTAAGTGACTTTGATCGTAGAATGATTGTTCATGTTCATGCCAGAGTGGTTTGAGTATCTCAGAAACTGCCGATCTTCTGGGATTTTCACACACCACAGTCTCTAGAGTTTACAGAGAACGGTGCAAGAAACGAAAAAGCATCCAGGGAGTGGCAGTCCTGTGGGCAAAAACTCCTTGTTAATGACTGAGGTCAGAGGAGAATGGCCAGACTGGTTCAAGCTGACAGGAAGGCAACAATAACTCAAATAATCAAGGGCTACAACAGTGGTGTGCAGAGAGTATCTCTAAATGCACAATATGTCAAACCTTGAAGTGGATGGGCTCCAGCTGCAGAAGATCACAAATATACCTCCAGTGGCCACTTTATTAGGTACAGGAGGTAGTTGATGAAATGGCTACTGGGTGTATTTTGTAATTTATAGTTAGTTTATATTTTTGCACTGTACTGCTTCCAGAAAACACCAATATCTCATCATATAAAATAGGGATAACAAACCTGATTCTTTATTCTATCCTGCTGTTAAAAGATTAATGAGTAAATAAGTAAAGGGGATTTTCAAGGCAAGTTTTTTACAGAGCTTCGTAGATGTTTTGGGTGGCAGAGTGGAGATATGTTTCTACCAAAGAAGATATAAGGCACTCCTTCCCTCCACTAGCCTGCAGGTTACCCTTGGGCAAGGTATAACACCTGCTTAGCCCCCTCCCCAATCAGGATCACATGATGCCATGGGAGCAGGTGAGCAGCCAGTACATATCACAAATCCTAGTTATGTGACCACTGATGCCAGGCAGACAATCTCCCTGAAGAATATTGATAATGGCTGGGGTCACCCGTCTTGTAAAGACACTGCCCAGAAGAAGGCAATGGGAAACACCTTCTGCAGAAAAATTTGTCAAGAACACTCATGGTCATGAAACAATGATAGCCCATGTCAATACAATCTGGCACATAATGATGAATAGGAGTTTGGAATGTATTTCCAGGATAGGTGATGGAAACTATAGGAGACATTTAGACAGGCACATGAACTGGATGTGTGTGCACAGATGGATTGATTTAATTTGGCACCGTGGTTGGCACAGACATGATGGGCCAAAGGGCCTGTTCCTGTACTGTTCTATGCTTCATGATCTGTTATTATTTTTTCCTCTTTATTCCCTGCACGTGTTTGTGAACTTTACCTGCCCCATAAACCAATGCGTAGACAATCCTCTTGGCTTGTTCTCGCTCAGCGTTCTTCACCTGATCCACAGGGATCCCTTTCCTGCCAAAGGCACAAAGCAGAGTTGACATATATTAGTTCCTGACAGAGCAGCTAGGGGAGAGGGAAGGGGGAGCAAGAATGAAATGGAGGGTGTTGAGGTAAGGAGAGGGTCAGAGGATGAGGAGGGAAGGGAATGAAGGAGAAGATTGCTTGTCATTAGAATGTTGTGACTGCTTTTGGGGAAGTCTTCCTCCACAGGAAAGTAATGGAGAGGGTGTGGGAGACATTCACTGAGTTAGAGAGAAACCAGGGCTCTTTTCTAGTTGAAGGTGAGGGGAAAGATTTAAAAGGAATTTTCATGAAATGTTATGCTGATTTGTTAGCATACTCTAAAATCAATCCACCCCTTTCCTCCATTTTTATTTCATCCATGTACCTACCTAATAGTTTCTTAAATGTCTTTAATATATCTGCCTCTACCACCACCCTGGCAGGACACTCCATCCACCCTACCCCTGTCTATATAAAACATCCACCTCTGACATCCCCCCCTATACTTCCTCCAATCACCTTAAAATTATACCCTCTTGTTTTAGTCATTTAAGAGTTACATGGACAGGTACATGGATAGGAAAAGCTCAGAGAGATATAGGACAAACGTAGGGAAATAGGACCAGCTTAGTTAGGTATCTTGGTCAGGATGAAATAGCTGGGCAGAAGGGCCTGTTTCTAAAGACTAACTTTTCAAAAATTAAACTGTTCGAAGTTTAAAGTATATGTATGTCACCAAACACAACCCTGAGATTCATTTACTTTTGGGCATAGCAGAATAATAACTATAATTGAATCAATGAAAGATCGTACCAACATGGGTGTTCAAAAGACAACAAACTGTGCAAATACAGAAAGGAAGAATTAATTATAAATAAATAAACAATAAATACCAAGAACATGAGATGAAGAGTCCTCGAAAGTGAGTCCATTGTTTGTGCGAACATTTCAGTGATGGGACGAGTGAAGTTATCGCCTCTGGTTCAAGAGCCTGATGGCTGAGGGGTAATAAATCAGCTTTATTTGCCACACGTACATCAAAACAGGCAGTGAATGTGTCATTTGCTTCAATGACCAACACAGTCTGAGGATGTGCCGGGGGGGGGGGGGGGGGCAGCCCACAAGTGTTGCCATGCTTCCAGTACCAACATAGCAAGCCCACAACTTACTAACCCTAACCCATACATCTTTGAAATGTGAAAGGAAATTGGAGCACCCAGAGGAAACCCACAAAGTCTTGGGGAGAAAGTACTTCCCTACTGAACTAATTCCAGCACTTGTGGTTCCTCCTTGTACACTGTGGAGCCCGTGAGTCTACAGAACACATAACATAAAACATACAGTACAGAAGTAGGCCCTTTGGCCGAGATGTCTAGGCCAAGCACAATGCCAAATTAAACTAAATCTCTTCTGGCACGTGGATGACAGAAAAATGGAGGGCTATGCGGGAGGGAAGGGCTAGATTGATCACAGATCAGGTAGGTTAAAAGGTCAACACAATATCGTGGGCCAAGTGACTTGTACTGTGTTGTACACTTAGAAACCACTTTATTACGTACTGTACCTCCTGTCATTGTCTTCTGCTGCTGTAGCCCATCCAATTCAAGGTTTGCCATGTTGTGCATTCAGAGAAGCTCTTCTGCCCACCAGTGTGGTAATGTGTGGTTATTTGAGTTCCTGTCACCTTCCTGTCTGCTTGAACCAGTCTGGCCATTCTCCTCTGTTCTCACTCATTAACAGCCCGCAGAACTGCCGCTCACTGGATGTTTGTTTGATCAATCTAACCCCTCCTTCCTACATAGCTCTTCATTTTCCTGTCGTCTATGAACCTAGCTAAGAGTCTCTTAAATCTCCATAATAAATCTGCCTTTACCACCTTCCCTGGCAGCCTATTCCATGCACCTAATTCAACTAGACCTTTGAGGAATGGAGTGTGTTGACTACAATTTTTTAAAAAATTAATTCTATCAGCTACTGATCATTATCCAAAGTAACACATACAAATTGCTGGAGGAACTCAGCAAGTCAGGCGGCAGCAATGGAGGAGAATAAAGAGTTGATGTTTCAGGCCCAGGCCCTACATCATTCGTGTTTATGATCATTAGCCAAAATTGTTGTTATTATTACCATCTATGGATGACAAGATCATCGTCAACACAGACAACTTACATGGTCCAACACCCAACAACCCAGAGGCATATAGGCATTTTACTGTCAGTCTCTGTTCTTGTGCTGTTGTGGAGAAGCTTACCCTTTAGACTGCTGCCTCCGCTGTCTTAACAGTGTGCCTCCCGTACCATGGGGAGATAATTTAATTCAAGGGTATTAAGCGTGAGTTATATAAACGCTGACACTAATTTCTACCTTGAAGTGTCTATTTCACTCCTACACCTTCAGAGTAAACACGAGCAGCAGCTTGTGTTCACAATAGTGATTATAAATGGCAGCCAAGTCAGGAGAATAACGCGGGCACCATTCCATTGGAAACCCGATGAAACCTTCACCCTTGGCGCCTCGGTAGCCGGTAATCCCCGGAGACACTGGGCATTGTCCTGGTTAATAGAAGGGAGACCGCAACTCCCAGAGTTAATCTAAAACACTGCCGCGAATTTTTAATGTCTCGTAGCGCATGACTGCACACTGCAGAGTGCGACAGACAGTTCACTGGGCGCTGTGCGGCGTTGACGAAGATTCTGGTTAGCAGCCGCCTCGCATCGACCCGGGCAGGGACAGAGGCAGCGAGCTAAAATAAAACTCTGTCCGCAGTCATCCATTCTGCGGCACAGTCCCTCGGCAAAATGGTCTAAATCCACGTCAGAGGGAGTTAAGAGTTTTGCGCTTGAAGCGAGAGTCCTTTGCAATGCCGATCAGAGAGAGGCGGGAGACCGGTCGCTCAGCCTCGCTGCTGCATCCACTGCAGCCCGGTCCGTCCCGGTCGCTTGCTATCTTGGGAAACGAGCTCTGACCTAAAATCAGTGGAATCTTAGTACCGCAGGTATTAGGGTAAATGCAAGTAGACTGTTCCCCACTGAGGTTGAATGAAACTAGAACTCGAGTTAATAGATTAAGGGCGAAAGGCGAAATATTTAAGGGTTTCTTCCCCCTTCCTTTTCAGTCCCGATGAAAGATCGCCGCCCGAAATGTCGACTGTTTACTCCTTTCCATAGATGCTGCCTGACAATGCTGAGATCCACCAGCATTTTGTGTGAGTTGCTCTGGATTTCTAGCATCTGTGTTTCTATTTAAGGGTAACATGAGGGGGCACTTGTTCGCTCGAAAGGTGGTGAGAGTGTGGAAGGAGCTGCCAATAGAAGTGGTGGATCCAAGTTTTATTGCAACATGTAAGAACATGGATAGGAGGGGAATGGAGGGCTATGGTGGTGTTGCTGGTTGATGGGACTAAGCAGAATGACAGTTCAGGATGGACTAGATGGGCCAAATGGCCGAATTCTGTGCTGTAGTGTTCTATGGCTCAATCATTTTGTTGTCACACACACAAGTGAGGTACAGTACATTGAAAAACTAGCTTGTGCCACATCACAGGCATGTAGGTTCAGACAACACACAAAACATAAGCTATAGATAAAGACCACAAGTCCTAGGAGCAGAATTAGGCTATTCGGCCCATTGAGTCGGCTCTACAGGAGAACTATCCCATCAGTCCATCAAGTCCTCCTCTCACAGCATGTTTAATTTATATCACGTATATGCATATTACATAAAAAGGAGGTACAGAAGCCTGAAGGCACACACTCATCGATTCAGGAACAGCTTCTTCCCCTCTGCCATCTGATTCCTAAATGGACATTGAACACATGAACAGTGCCTCACTTTTTTAAAATATATATTATTTCCATTTTGTGCTATTTTTAATCTATTTAATGTACATATATACTTACTTTTTTCTATACTATCATGTATTGCATTGAACTGCTAAGTTAACAAATTTCACGTCACGTGCCACTGATAATAAACCTGATTCTGATCCTATATTATTAATCCTGTAAATTATACAAAACAGTGAAATGAAAGACTGGGCAAAGTATGATATTAATGCAAAACCCAGAAACATATCTATGGTGGTGCAAGAGGTGTTCTGTAGTTTTCCAATGCTGAATGCTTTCCAGCTTAAAGCATCGGTCCTATAGCAGGGAAACCAAAACAGAACATAACATTCTGATACACCATACCAATATCTTGTACAGCTGCAACATAACATCCCAACATGTACAAAATGCTGGAGGAGCTCAGCAAGTCCAGCAGCGTCTATGGAGGGGAATAAACAAGTGACGTTTCAGGCCGATACCCTGCATCAATCCTGAGTTCCTCCAGCATCTTGTGTGTGTGGCTCCTTGATTATCCTCCTGTATCAGAACATAGAACAGTATTGCACAAGAAAAAGCTCTCCGGCCCACAGTGTCTGTGCTGAAAGTGACAAATTAAATTAAATTCATCTGCTTGCACAAATGCATATCTGTCCATCCCCTGCATATTTAGACTCAGAATCAGAATTACTACCACTGACATATGTTGTGAAATATGTTGCCTTGTGGTAGCAGTAGAGTGCAGTACATAAGGATTACTATAAAATACAGTAAGAATATAGATAAAGATAAATAGTGCACAATAGCGAGATAGTGTTCATAGGTTCATTTGTTCATTCATTATGTGCCATGTTGTATGACGTGGGCAATTATGGTCTTTCCAGGACCATGATTGTTCTTGGAAATGTTTTCTGCAGAAGTGGTTTGCAATTGCCTTCTTCTGAGCAGTATCTTTACAAGACGGCTGATCCCAGCCATTATCAATTCTCTTCTGAGGTTGTCTGCCTGGCGTCAGTGTTCACATAACCAGGACTTGTGATGTGCACCAGCTGCTCATACGACCATCCACCACCTGCTCCCAGGGCTTCATGTGATCCATATCAGTGGGCTGAGCAGGTGCTACACCTTGCCCAAGGATGATCTGCAGGCCAGCAGAGGGAAGGAACACCTTACATCTCCTTTGGTAGAGGCATACTGTATCTCCACCCGCCACCCACCATATGTTCATAGACCATTCATAAATCTGATGGCAGAGGGGAAGAAGTTATTCTTAAAATATTGAGTGGCCTATAATTTTCTTTCCTTTGCCTTCCTCTCTCCTTAAAGAGTGGAGTGACATTTGCAATCTTCCAGTCCTCCGAGACCATGCCAGAATCAAGTGATTCTTAAAAGATCATGACCGATGTATTTATTATCTCTTCAGCAATCTTTCTCAGGACTCTGGGATGTAGTCCACCTGATCCAGGTGATTTATCCACCTCAAGATCTTTGATTTTGCCTAGCACATTTTCCTTTGTAATAACAATGGGATTCACTCCTGCACCCTGACACTCACAAACCTCCAGCACACTGCTACTCTTTATATAACTGAAAAAACTTCTTATATCCTGCTTTATATTATTGGCTGGTTTGCCCTCGTATTTCATCTTTTCCTTTCTTACAGCTCTTTTAGTTGCCTTTTGTTGGATTTTAAAAGTTTCCCAATCATCCAACTTCCCACTCACATTTGCTACCTTATATGTCCTTTCCCTCACTATTACACAGTCCTTAACATCCCTTGTCAGCCACGGTTGCCGACCCGCCATTTGAAAATTTCTTCCTCTGTGGGACATATCTATCCTGTGCCTTGTGAACTTTCCCCAGAAACTTCAGCCATCTCTGCTCTGCCATCATCCCCACCAGTATCCCTCTCCAATCCAACTGGGCAAGCTCCTCTCTCATGCCTCTGTAATTCCCTTTATTCCATTGCGATACTGATACATGTGACTTATGCTTCTCCCTCTCAAATTGCAGTATGAATTCAATCATATTATGATCACTGCCTCCTAAGGGTTCCTTTACATTAAGCTCCCTAATAAAATCTGGATTATTACACAACACCCAATCTAAGATAGCCTTTCCTGAGTAGGCCCAAGCACAAGCTGCTCTAAAACGCAATCTCATAGGCATTCAACAAATTCCCTCTCTTGCAAACTGACACCAACCTGATTTTCCCAATCACTTTGCATTTTGAAGTCCCCCCCATTACAATTGTGTCATTACCCTTATTAAGTGCCTTTTCCAGCTCCCTTTGCAATCTCAACACCACATTGGCTACTATTTGGAGGCCCATACACAAGTCCCCTAGTGGTTTATTTACCCTTGCAGTTTCTTAACTCCACCCACAAAGTTTCAACATTCTCTGACCAGATGTCACCTCTTTCTAAAGATAAAATTCCATTTCTCACCAACAGAGCCACACCATCGCCTATGCCATCCTGCCTGTCCTTTCAATACAAAGTATATCATTTGATGTTAGGTTCTCAACTAACATCTTTCAGCTATGACTCAATGATGCCCACAATGTCATACCGACCAATCTCTAAATGCGTCACGATTTTGTCCACCTTATTCCGAATGCTACACACATTTAAATACAGCACCTTCAATCCTGCATTTTTTGCCCTTTTGAATTTTGCCTCATTGGCAAAACTCTTTGCTCTTTGCTTAACTCTTTGCTCTGTCTGCATTTGTACCCAATCATTGGCTTGTCCTTCCTTACATTCATATTACATACATTATCTATTTGTAAACCTGTTGGCTCATCCTGGTTCCCATCCCCCTGCCATATTAGTTTAAACCACTCCCAACAGCTGTAGTACACCTGCCCACAAGAATATTAGTCCCCCTCAGATTCAAGTGCAATCTATCCCTTTTGTACATCCCACCTGCCCCAGAAGAGGTTCTAATTATCCAGAAATCTGAATCCTTGCCCCATGGTCCAACCATGCATTTATCTGCCACCTCATTCTATTCCTATCAACACTGTCACATGGCAAAGGCAGCAATCCCAAGATTACTACCATTGAGGTCCTTCTCAGCTTTCTTCCTAACTCCCTGTATTCTGTTTTCTGAACCTCCACCCTTTTTCTACCTCTGTCATTGGTACCAATATGTGCCACGACTTTTGGCTGCTCACTCTCCTTTTTCAAGATATTGTGGACACATTCAGAACCATCATGGACCCTGGCATCTGGGAGGCAAACTACCATCCATGTTTCCTTTACATGTCCGCAGAATCATGAACCTGTCCCCCTGACTGTAGTGGCCTCTATTACTGCTGCCATCCTCTTCAGTTCCCTACCCTTCTGAACTATAAGGCCAGACTCAACACCAGAGACATGGCTACTGTTGCTTCCCCCAGGCAAGTCATTCCTGATCCCCCCCCCCCCAACAGTACTCAAAATGGAGCACTTAATGTTGAGGGGGACAGCCACAAGGGTGCTCTTTACTATCTGATGTCCTCCCTTCCATCTCCTGACAGTCACCCATTAATCTGTCTCTTGTAGCGTTGGGGTGACCACCTCCCTGTAGCTCCTGTCTACCAATGATTCACTTTCCCTAACAAGCTGAAGGTCATCGAACATGTTAGAGATCATGTTCCCTAATATGATCTCTAAGGAGCTGCATCTCGATGCACCTGGTGCAGATGTGGCCATCAGGGAAGCTGGAAGTCTCCTGGAAATCACACATCTGACATCCAAAACAGAAGCACTGGCTCCGTAGCCATACCCCCTATATTCTCAAGAAATAAGAAATAAGGAATGAATTGACCTGTTTACCTTGCCTCCGCCTATTCTCACCAAAGCCTTGTTGAGCCAAAGCCTTACTACTCTGACTTAGACTACTCCAACGATGGCAGTGGTGGGAAAAATGCTGGAGTCAATTATAAAAGAGGAAATTACGACACATTTGGATAGCAGTAGAAGGATCAGTCCGAGTCAGCATGGATTTATGAAGGGAAAATCATGCTTGACTAATCTTCTGGAATTTTTTGAGAATGTAACTATGAAAATGGACAAGGGAGAGCCAGTGGATGTTGTGAACCTGGACTTTCAGAAAGCCTTTGATAAAGTCCCACATAGGAGATTAGTGGGCAAAATTAGGGCACATGGTATTGGGGGCAGAGTACTGACATGGATTGAAAATTGGCTGGCTGACAGGAAACAAAGAGTAGCGATTAACGGGTCCCTTTCGGAATGGCAGGCTGTAACCAGTGGGGTACCACAAGGTTCGGTGCTGGGACCACAGCTGTTTACAATATACATTAATGATTTAGATGAAGGGATTAAAAGTAACATTAGCAAATTTGCCAATGACACAAAGCCGGGTGGCAGTGTGAAATGTCAGGAGGATGTTATGAGAATGCAGGGTGACTTGGACAGGCTAGGTGAGTGGGCGAATGTATGGCAGATGTAGTTTAGTGTGGATAAATGTGAGGTTATCCACTTTGGTGGCAAGAACAGGAAGGCAGATTACTATCTAAATGGAGTCAAGTTAGGAAAAGGGGAAGTACAACGAGATCTAGGTGTTCTTGTACATCAGTCAATGAAAGCAAGCATGCAGGTACAGCAGGCAGTGAAGAAAGCTAATGGCATGCTGGCCTTTATAACAAGAGGAATTGAGTATAGGAGTAAAGAGGTCCTTTTGCAGCTGTACAGGGCCCTGGTGAGACCCCACCTGGAGTATTGTGTGCAGTTTTGGTCTCCAAATTTGAGGAAGGACATTCTTGCTATTGAGGGAGTGCAGCACAGGTTCACAAGGTTAATTCCTGGAATGGTGGGACTGTCATATGTTGAAAGATTGGAGCAACTGGGCTTGTATACACTGGAATTTAGAAGAATGAGAGGGGATCTGATTGAAACATATAAGATTATTAAGGGATTGGACACGCTGGAGGCAGGAAGCATGTTCCCGCTGATGGATGAGTCCAGAACTAGAGGCCACAGTTTAAGAATAAGGGGTAGGCCATTTAGAACAGAGATGCAGAAAAACTTTTTCACCCAGAGAGTGGTGGATATGTGGAATGCTCCGCCCCAGAAGGCAGTGGAGGCCAAGTCTCTGGATGCATTCAAGAGAGAGTTAGATAGAGCTCTTATAGATAGCGGGGTCAAGGGATATGGGGAGAGGGCAGGAACAGGGTACTGATTTGTGTATGATGATCCACGATCACAGTGAATGGCGGTGCTTGCTAGAAGGGCCGAATGGCCTACTCCTGCACCTACTGTCTATTGTCTATTGTCTATTGACAGCTCCCACGCTGACCACTACACTTGGTGGTACCACTCTTTTATAGAGACTGGGCCTTTTTTTTTTAAAGCTCTACGCCGGATCTGTGCAGGAATGCTTCTCTTGCGTCTGTGCAATACTCCCATCTATGACTCCTATCAAAAAGCTTCCTGCTTTTTAAAATGCTTCGCTGGACCTGCATGAGAATGCTGCTGTTGCATCTGCACAGTACTCCAATCAATGTCTTAGATGGTGGAGAGGCTAGTGCCCATGATGGAGCTGGCTGTTTACAACTCTCTGCTGCTTTTTCCGATCCTGTGTAGTGGTCCCTCCATACCAGGTGCACTCAGAATGCTCTCCATGTACATCTGTAGATATTTGCCAGAGTATTTGGTAACATACCAAATCTCCTCAAACTCCTAATGATGTCATGGTCCGGTCCATAAAGTCTGCATTCCGGTTTACAGTCCGGTCCATCAATCCCTGTTCTGGGTTTTCCTGTTTTCTCCCTTGTTCTGTTGGGTGCCTTAATTGAGGCACCTGATTCTCATTGTGGGCTGGCACATAAATACCTCTCAAACCAAGGAGTCCCTGCTGGACTGTTCCCTTCCCTTCTGAAGCCTTATCTGCAACCTAGATAGATAGATACTTTATTCATCCCCATGGGGAAATTCAACATTTTTTTCCAATGTCCCATACACTTATTGTAGCAAAACTAATTACATACAATACTTAACTCAGTAAAAATATGATATGCATCTAAAATCACCCTCTCAAAAAGCATTAATAATAGCTTTTAAAAAGTTCTTAAGTAGTTTACTTAAATACATTGAGTCCTAACCCCGGCACTTTAACATATCTTACTCCTGGCGGTTGAATTGTAAAGCCAAATGGCATTGGGGAGTATTGATCTCTTCATCCTGTCTGAGGAGCATTGCATCGATAGCAACCTGTCGCTGAAACTGCTTCTCTGTCTCTGGATGGTGCTATGTAGAGGATGTTCAGGGTTTTCCATAATTGACCGTAGCCTACTCAGCGCCCTTCGCTCTGCTACCGATGTTATACTCTCCAGTACTTTGCCCACGACAGAGCCCGCCTTCCTTACCAGCTTATTAAGACGTGAGGCGTCCCTCTTCTTAATGCTGCCTCCCCAACACGCCACCACAAAGAAGAGGGCGCTCTCCACAACTGACCTATAGAACATCTTCAGCATCTCACTACAAACATTGAATGACGCCAACCTTCTAAGGAAGTACAGTCGACTCTGTGCCTTCCTGCACAAGGCATCTGTGTTGGCAGTCCAGTCTAGCTTCTCGTCTAACTGTACTCCCAGATACTTGTAGGTCTTAACCTGCTCCACACATTCTCCATTAATGATCACTGGCTCCATATGAGGCCTAGATCTCCTAAAGTCCACCACCATCTCCTTGGTCTTGGTGATATTGAGACGCAGGTAGTTTGAGTTGCACCATATCACAAAGTCCTGTATCAGTTTCCTATACTCTTCCTCCTGTCCATTCCTGACACACCCCACTATGGCCGTGTCATCAACGAACTTCTGCACATGGCAGGACTCCGAGCTATATTGGAAGTCTGATGTGTACAGGGTGTACAGGACCGGAGAGAGCATGGTCCCCTGCGGCGCTCCTGTGCTGCTGACCACCGTGTCAGACCTACAGTCTCCCAACCACACATACTGAGGTCTATCTGTCAAGTAGTCCACTATCCAATCCACCATGTGAGAGTCTACTCCCATCTCCGTTAGTTTGTGCCTTAAGATCTTGGGCTGGATGGTGTTAAAGGCACTAGAGAAGTCCAGGAATGTAATCCTCACAGCACCACTGACCCCATCCAGGTGAGAGAGGGATTTGTGCAGCAAATACGTGATAGCATCCTCCACTCCCACCTTCTCCTTATACGCAAACTGAAGAGGATCCCGGGCGTGCCTGGTTTGTGGCCTCAGATTCTGTATTATCAGCCGCTCCATGGTCTTCATCACGTGCGACGTCAAGGCAACAGGTCTGAAGTCATTCAACTCCTTTGGTTGTGGTTTCTTCGGTACCGGGACAATACAGGATGTTTTCCACTGTCTGGGTACTCTTCTCTGCTCCAGGCTCATGTTGAAGATGCGCTGTAGTGGTTCTCCCAGCTCAGTCGCACAGGCCCTCAGTAATCGTGGGGATACTCCATCCGGTCCAGCCGCCTTGCTGGTACAGATCTTCCTCAGTTGACCTTCCACCTGTGCAGCCGTAATCCTGGGCGTGGGCAAGGTCTCCTGTGAGTGGCTATTTTCCTGTGAGGGAAGTAAGAGGGAGGACGAGTAGAAAGACAAGCCTGGTGTGGAGTTCTGCGGTGAGGATGAGATTGTGCTGTCAAATCTATTGAAGAAGTTGTTCAGCTGGTTCGCTTTCTCCACATCTCCACTTATGTTTGCCCCCCGCTTTGCACCGCATCCGGTGATGATCTTCATCCCATCCCACACCTCCTTCATGCTTTTTTTCTGCAGCTTTTGTTCTAGCTTCCTCCTATACTGCTCCTTTGCCCCCCTTATCTGTACTCTGAGTTCCTTCTGAACTCTTTTAAGCTCCAACCGATCACCATCTTTAAAGGCCCTCTTCTTCTGGTTTAGGAGGCCTTTGATGTGACTAGTGATCCAGGGCTTATTATTGGGATAGCAGCGAACAGTTCTAACAGGAACAACGACATCCACACAAAAGTTAATATAGTCCGTTGTGCATTCAGTGACCTCCCCAACGCCCCTACAAAGCCCCTTCTTGCAGTTCATCCCAGTTAGTAGTACCAAAGCAGTCTCTCAGGGCCTGTTCAGCTTCAGGAGTCCACTTCCTAAAAGAGCGTGTGGTAGTGGGATGCCTCATCACAATTGATTTATATCTGGGCTGTAACAAAACCAGGTTGTGATCAGCTTTCCCCAGTGCAGGCAGCGGGGATGCACTGTATGCACCCTCTACGTTTGCATACAGTAGGTCAATAGTCCTATTACCCCTGGTGTAACAATCCACATACTGGGAGAAAGCAGGTAGTGTCGTGTCCAAAGTCACATGGTTGAAGTCCTATGCCTGCCCATGTGCCTTACCCAGCCCGGTGCTGGAGATTCCTCAATCTGTGCTGGACTGTCCCCATCTGAATCCTCGGCAGTTCCTTCGGCAAGTATCCTCAGCAAGCATCCCGGCCCTGCGCTCCAAGGAGGTGTCCCAGCTCCATACCCAAGAGCCAAGCCAAGCCGAGTCCAAGAGCTGCGTCCTGCCCAGGCCAAGGCTCTGTGGTTCCAGCCTCCCAAGACCTAGTCAAGACTTCATGGTCTCATCCTGTCTATGTGTCTCGTCCAGTCCTGTAGCCCTGCCACGCCACAACCTGTAACCACGTCTTGTCCTAGTCCTGACCTGGGTTTTGGTTCGGAGTCAACACCCAGGTTACTAGTCCAACCAAGACCTAGGTTCCGGGTCCTTACCCAGGCTCCGTTCCAGAGTACCATGTTTCCTGTCCGAATCTGAGCTCCGTGTCCTCATCTCGTCCCGGTTCCTTGCCCAGCCCGATGCTGGAGATTCCTCATCCTGTACCTTCATCCTGTCCTGTAGCCACATCCTGTCCTTGCCACAATCCTAGTACCATGTCTTTGCCTGGATCTGGGTTCCGAGCCCAAGTCAAGACCCATGTTTTGACCTAGTTCCAAGTTCCTTGTCCTGGTCCTGCTTTCCTTGTCTCAGTCCTAGCCCTGGCCCTGAATCCTAGTCTCATCCAGGGCCTGTGTGTCAATGTCCAGCGTCGTTTCCTCCCGACTTCCCTTGCTTTCTCAATGAACCTAGTCCTGTTCTCAGTACTTCAGTGTCTGTGTCTTGCGTTTGGGTCTGCCATCAACGCCTGCCCCCCATGACAAATGAAGTTTAGCCACTGGTGTGCCTTTGCCATCAGTATGTTGGGTCTAGGATAGATTTGCAGAGATTTTGATTTATCTGTCTATCTAAAAGCTTCTGAAAACTCTATTATTGTATCTGCTTCCACACTCTTCTCTGTCAACCCTGTCCAGGCATCTACCACTCTCCACGTAAAAAGAAACTTGTCTGGCACGTTTCCCCCTTCTGACATTAAATTTATGCCCCCTAGTATTCAATATATCTACTCTGGGAAGAAAGATTCCATCTATGTTATCTATGCCTCTCATTAAAAAAACCTATATCAGGTCATCTCACCATCTTCACTGAAAGAGAGAAAACAATCCAAGCTCTCCTCATAGCTCACACTCTCCAATCGAGACGTCATCCTGGTGAACCTCTTCTGCACCTTCTTGAGCCTTAGGTCTTTCATGTTCAGGAACCACCAGGGTCTTGAACCAGTGTGGATAACTTCACTCACCTAAACACTGAACTGATTCCACAACCTATGGACTCACTTTCAAGGACTCTACAACTCATGTCCTCATGTTGTGCATTCAGAGATGCTCCTCTCCACACCAACCCTGTAGAATTTTCTTTTTCTGCACAAATATGACCTAAAATGTGATCAGATCCTCACCTAAGTCCGAAAACTAGATAAAGAGAACCCAATTAAATAAATAGCACAAAAAATATTATTTTTCTTAATTTATTTCTTGAGAAAAATGATCTAATATACATGTACAGTATTTGTTGGAAAAAGGATGTGACCCTCTGGGGTAATGTCTTCTCCAAAAGCTATTTGGAGTCACCTGTTCCAATCAATGAGATGAGATTAGAGGTGTGGGTTGTAGAGGTTCCCAGCTCTAAAAAAAGACACACTAAGTCAGGTTACTGACAGAGCCTGCTCTTCTCAAGAAAGATCTATTTATGTGCACCATGCCTTGATCAAAACAACTTTCAGAAGACCTTAGAAGAAGAATTATAGAGATGAATGAAGCTGGAAAAGGCTACAAAAACATTTCTAATGACCTTTGGGTTCATCAGTCTTCAGTAAGAGAAATTGTCTACAAGTGGAGGAAATTCAGTACTGTTGCTACTCTCCCTAGGAGTGGGTATCCTGCAAAGATCACACCAAGAGCACAACGTGCAATGCTGAGGGAGGTGAAAAAGAACCCAAGGGTAACAGCAAAAGACCTGCAGAAATCTCTAGAACATGCTGAAGTCTTTATTCATGTGTCCACTATAAAAAAAGCACTGAACAAGAATTGTGTTCATGGAAGGACACCATGAGAGGAAACCACTGCTCTCCAAAAAAAAAACATTGCTGCACGTTTCAAGTTTGCAAAGAAGTTACAACACTTCTGGGAAAGAAGAGACAAAAGTTGAACTTTTTGGCAGAAATGCACATTGCTATCCTTGGAGTGAAAAAGGGCACTGCTCACCAACTGTGAAGCATGGTGGAAGGAACAGCATGATTTGGGGCTGATTTGCTGCTTCAGGGTCTGAGCATCATTGAGAGAACAATGAATTCAAAATTGTATCAAGACATTGTACAGGAAAATGTCAGGGTAGCAGTCCATCATCTGAAGTTAAATAGAAGTCGGATAATGCAACAAGACAATGATCCAAAAGAGAAGGATAAATCAACAAAAAGAAGAAAATTCGTGGTTTGGAATAGCAAAGTCCTGAGCTTAATCCGATAGAAATGTTGTGGAAGGACTGAAGCAAGCAGTTCATGCAAGGAAGCCCACCAACATAGTTGAGGCAGTCCTGTACGGAGAACATTCCTCCAAGCCTATGTGCAGGACTGATCAACAGTTACCAGAAATATTTGGTTGAACAAGGGGTCACACCAGTTACTGAAACCAAAGGTTCACATACATTTTCCAACAAATACATGTAATATTGGATCATTTTCTCAATAAATAAATGAAGTATAATGTTTTTTTGTGTTTTTTATTTAATTGGGTTCTCTTTATCTAGTTTTCGGACTCGTGAAGATCTGATCACATTTCAGGACATATTTATGCAGAAATAGAGAAAATTCTACAGGGTTCACAAACTCTCTGGCACCACTATTTTTTATTTGCAGTTTGTCTTCTTTTGCACATTGGTTGTTTGTCAGTCTTTGTGTGTAGTTTTTCATTGATTATACTGTGAATGCCTACATGAAAATGAATCTCATAGTACATGGTGATATACACAGTACTTTGATAATAAATTTTCTTTGACCTTTGAACATCTTGCCTGTGATGAGGTGAGCTCAACTGCACACAGTACTCCAAATGCAGTCTAACATATTACAGTGGGATTGTTTATATCCACCTCAGCATCTTACGTCAGGGGTTCCAAGTTAAAGCCTGATCTGAAACTTCACCACCACTGTAGGCATCACCCTGCCACATTCTCTAATGACCTGGCTGCATGGACAATCACCTGACATCTCCTTTTATGCAGAAATCCTTCAATGTAATAGTCAATTAGACCAAGTTCCTGCTTTGAATGTAAAACGAGTGACAGTTGTCTAAATTTATTAGTTACTGTTGTTGAGTAGCAGTTTTTGGAGTCACATCCGACTACGAATGAAATATTTTGGTAAACAGAATACTTTACCGAAGTATTCTGTTTGTGTGTGATTGTTGCTACGGTATTTTGCACTCTGGCCCCGGAGAATCGCCTTTTCATTTGGCTGTATTCATGTATGGTTGAAGGACAATTAAATTTGAACTATTACATTCCATGCTACAACAAAGTTTGTGCTTGTGATGCACACTTAAAGAACAGGAGAGTGGGCAAAATTTCTCCCACACCAAATGATCTCAAGTTACTCAGTAGGTCAAGCAGTATCTGTGATGGGAAACGAAATGTCAACATTTCAGGCTGAAATCCTGTGTTAGTCCTGATAGAACATAGAACACGAAGATGATAGAATAGACAGTCAGTGCCTTTCACTCAGGGCGGAAATGACCAAGACCAAGGGACACAATTTTAAGGTGTTTGGAGGGAAGTATAGGGGGCAAAGTCAGAGGTTAGATTTTTTTTTTTACACAGAGAATGATAGGTGTGTGGAATACCCTGCCAGGGATGGTGTTGGAGGCAGATATATTAGGGACATTTAAGAAACTCTTAGAGAGGCACGTGGATGAAAGAAAAATGGAGGGTTAAATAGGAGGAAAGGGTTAGATTGGTCTTAGCGTAGGTTAAAAGGTTGGCACAACATGGTGGGCCGAAGGGCCAGTAATTGATGTGGCTCCAGCATTTTGTCTGTGTAGCTTAAGTAGTTACCTTGGTTGGCACAGGCAATTTGGACTAAAGGAGCTGTTTCTGTGCAGTATTCCTCTATGAACTCAATGAAACTAAAAACTCAATGGGGCAGCACAGTGGTGCAGTGGTTAGTGTCACAATTTACAGTGCTAGCTGTAAGGTCAGGGTTCAATTTCTACCGCTGCCCTTAAGGAGTTTGTACGTTCTCCCCATGACCACGAGGGTTTCCTCCAGGCGCTCCAGTTTCCTCCCACAGTCCAAAAATATACAGTGTGGAAAAATGCAAACACGAGGAAATCTGCAGATGCTGGAAATTCAAGCAACACACACAAAATGCTGGTGGAACACAGCAGGCCAGGCAGCATCTATAGGGAGAAGTACAGTCGACTTTTCGGGCCGAGACCCTTCATCAGGACTAACTGATAGAAGAGATAGTAAGAGATTTGAAAGTGGGAGGGGGAGTGGGAAATCCGAAATGATGGGAGAAGACAGGAGGGAAAGGAATGAAGCTAAGAGCTGGAAAGTTGATTGGCAAAAGGGATACAGAGCTGGAGGAGGGAAAGGATCATGGGACCAGAGGCCTAGGGAGAAAGAAAGGGGGAGGGGAGCACCAGAGGGAGATGGAGAGCAGGCAAGGAGTGATTGTGAGAGGGGCAGAGGGAGAAAAAAGAGAGAGAGAGAAAAAAGAGGAAAAAAGGGTGGGTGGGCAGGTAAATAAATAAATAAATAAATAGATAGATAGATAGATAGATAGATAGATAAATACGGGATGGGGTAAGAAGGGGAGGGGGGCATTAATGGAAGTTAGAGAAATCAATGTTCATGCCATCAGGTTGGAGACTACCCAGACCCGAATATAAGGTGTTGTTCCTCCAACCAAGTTGTGGGCATACTATGTTGGTGCTGGAAGAATGGTGACACTTGCAGGCTACCCCAATACAACCACCAGTGATTTGATTTGATGCAATCAACACATTTCACTATATGTTTCAATGTATATGTGTATGTGACAAATAAAGCTAATATTTAACTTTTAAGAAATAAGAATCTGGTCTGAAGTCTCCAGTGTAGGACTCTCACTCACAACTTTCTGATGCCAATAGCAGCACTCTGCCTGCTCTCCTGTGGGATGGTTTTGATGCATTAAACAGGAGTGACACTATCTTGTGGTACTGAATCATGTGTGCCTGTGATAGGATGACAGAAAAGGTGTAGGTCGCACCTTCGCTGATCTGCAATCAGCTGACTTCCAACAAGATGTTCCAATATGAACACTTGTGGCAAGGATATTGTTCACCTACCATTGAGAAGCAAGGCTGGTAAAGATATCAGGTGGCTCTGGTTCCTGGAACAGCCTCAGCAGCTCTGGGTCTGAGGTGAGGTGTGCGAGGATTCGCAGTTCGATGTGGGAAAAGTCTGTAACAAAATATAAAGTCGTAAATTATTTGGAGGTGGTGGAGGTGATTAAGTGTTATACACCAGAAGCATCTTAGGAACTTGTTCCCCAGGCTCTGCTACTTTACCTCTATACACAGCAGGATGTCATTAAACTGGAGAGGGCTCAAGAAAAGATTTATGAGCATATTACCAGGACTAGAGGGCTGAGGTTATAATGGGAGGTTGGTTAAGCTAGGACTTACTATTCATCTGTAACCAACAGTTATTTCCTGGAGCATACAAGGCTGAGCGGTGACCTTACAGGAGTTCAGAAAAGCACAAGGGATCTAGATAAGGTGAGTAGCCGAAGTCATTTTCCCAGGGTAGGGAAGTGATTTAGAAGGGATCTGAGGGGCAGTTCTTTTCACACAGAGGCTGGTGAATATATGTAACGAGCTGCCAGAGAAAGTGGTAGAGATGAGTACAATTGCAGTGTTTAAAGACACATAGACAGATATATGCATGGGAAAGGTTTATAGAATTGAATTGAATTGACTTTATTTCTTACATCCTACACATATATGAGGAGTAAAATTCTTTACGTTAAGTCTCCGTTTAAATGTGCAATCATAGTAACTTATAATCATTTATAATAAATAGAACAGTTAATGTCACATAGAAATACACTCAAATCAGTGCGGGTTAATCAGTCTGATGGCCTGGTGGAAGAAGCTGTCCCAGAGCCTGTCAGTCCTGGCTTTTATACTGCGGTACCATTTCCCAGATAGTAGCAGCTGGAATAGATTGTGGTTGGGGTGACTCGGGTCCCCAATGATCCTTCGGGCCCTTTTTACACACCTGTCTTTGTAAATATCCTGAATCATGGGAAGTTCACAACTACAGATGTGCTGGGCTGTCTGTACTACTCTCTGCAGAGTCCTGCGATTGAGGGAGATACAGTTTCCATACTGGGCAGTGATGCAGCCAGTCAGGATGCTCTCAATTGTGCCCCTGTAGAAAGTTCTTAGGATCTGGGGGCCCATACCAAAATTTCTCAACTGTCTGAGGTGAAAGAGAAGCTGATGTGCTTTTTTCACCACACAGCTGGTGTGTACAGACGTCGTGAGAACTTAAAGCTGTTCACCCCCTCAACCCCAGATCCATTGATGTCAATAGGGGTTAGCCCGTCTCCATTCCTCCTGTAATCCACAACCAGCTCCTTTGTTTTCACGACTTTGAGGGAGAGGTTGATTTCTTGACACCACTGTGTCAGAGAGATGACTTCTTCCCTGTAGGCAATCTCATTATTGTTTGAGATTAGGCTAATAAATGTAGTGTCATCGGCAAATTTAATTAGCTGATTAGAGCTGTGGGTGGTGACACCGTCATGGGTATACAGGGAGTAAAGGAAGGACTTAGTACACAGCCCTGAGGGACTCCTGTGTTGAGGGTCAGAAGGGCAGAGGTGAGGGAGCCCACTCTTACCACCTGCTGGCGATCTGACAGCTGCACAAGGCAGGGTGAAGGCCGAGGTCTCTGAGCTTCCTGTCAAGCCTGGATGGAATTATGGTGTTGAATGCTGAACTGTAGTCCAAGAACAGCATTCTCACATAAGCAACCTTCATCTCCAGATGTGCAAGGACAGTATGTAGAGCAGTGGCTATTGTGTTGTCTGTCGATCGGTTGTGTCGATAGGCAAATTGTAGGGGGTCCAGCTTGGGTGGTAACAAGCTGCAGATGTAATCCTTGACAAGCCTCTCAAAGCACTTGCTTATTATTGTAGTGCGACAGGATGCCAGTCATTCAGACATGTTACCTTGGTCTTTTTTGGTACAGGAACAATGGTGGATAATTTGAAGTAGGAGGGCACTCTACACTGGGAGAGGAAACGATTAAAAATTACTGCAAACACACCTGCCAGTTGTGCTGCGCACATCCTGAGTACTCGCCCTGGGATGCCGTCTGGTCCCGCAGCTTTGCGACTGTCCACTCGTTGGAAACACCTGCGTACCTCAGCCTCAGAGATGACCAGGTTGCAGGTTGTTGCGGTGTCTTTCCTCAGAGGCTGAGAGTTAGCGACATCGAACCGCGTGTAAAAGTGATTGAGCTCATCTGGGGGAGAGGACGCGATGTTGGCGGCACCACAAAGTTTGGCTTTGAAGTCTGTAATGGTATGCAACCCTCGCCACAAGTCACGTGTGCTATTCGTTGTCAATCTTGACTCAATCTTGTCCCTGTATTGTTGTTTCACAGCCTTGATAGCTTTGCGCAGATCATAGTTGCTTTTCTCAAGGTCCTGCTGGTAACTGGGACTAGCTCAGGTAGGCAACGAGGTAACCGGGACTAGCTCAGGTAGGCAACGAGGTAACTGGGACTAGCTCAGGTAGGCAACCTGGCCTGCATGGATGAGATGGGCTGAAGGGCCTGTTTGCATACTATATAAACAGCACGACTCTATGAATCAGAATCAGGTTTAACATCACCAGCATATGTCATGAAATTTGTTGTTTTTCAGCAGCAGTACAATGCAATACATAATAATAAGTAAACTATAAATTGCAAAAAAGAAACATATCTATATATAAATTAAATAAGCATTGCAAACAGAGCAAAAAAAATTGACGTGGTGTAATCACAAACAAGAGAAAATCTGCAGATGCTGGAAATCCGAGCAACACACACACAATGCTGGAGGAACTCAGCAGGCCAGGCAGCATCCGTGGAAAAGAGTACAGTCAACATTTCAGGCCGAGACCCTTCATTAGAACTGGAAAAAAGAGAGAGCAGTCAGAGTAAGAAGGGGAGGGGAGCGGAGGAAGAAACACAAGGTAATAGGTGAAGTGGAGTTGGGGAGGGAAGGGTGAAGTAAAGAGCTGGGAGGTTGATCAGTGACAGAGATACAGGGCTGGAAAAGGGGGAGTCTGACAGGAGAGGACAGAAGACCATGGAAGACAGAAAAGGGGGAGGAGCAGCAGAGGGAGGTGATGGACAGGTAGGGAGATACAATGAGAGAGGGAAATAGGAATGGGGAATGGTGAGGGGGGGGTGCATTACCAGAAGTTCAAGAAATCGATGTTCATACTATCAAGTTGGAGGCTGTCCAGATAGAATATGAGGAGTTGCTCCTCCAGCCTGAGTGTGGCCTCCTTCACAACAGTAGAGGATACCATGGACTGACATGTCAGAATGGGAATGGAAAATGGAACTAAAATGGGTGGCCATGGGAGATCCCACTTTTTCTGGTAGATGGAGCACCGGTGCTCAGCGAAATGGTCTCCCGATCTACGTCGGGTCTCACCGATATACAGGAGGCCACACCAGGACCAGGTAGTGTACAAGGGTTCATTGTCCATTCAGAAATATGATGACGGAAGGGAAGTAGCTGTACCTAAAATGTTGAGAGATTGTCTTCGCTCTCCTGTACCTCCTCTCTGAAGTAGTATTGAGAAATGGGCACGTCCTGGGTAATGGGGATCCTTATTGATGGATGCTGCCTTTTTGAGACATTGCCTTTTGAAAATGTCCTTTCTGCTGGGAAGGCTAGTGCCCATGATGGAGCTGACTGAGGAACTCAGTGGGCGGAATTAACTTTCTAACCGGTACATTTTTGGAATGTGAGAAGAATCTAGAACACTCAGAGGAAACCCAGGCACTTCACGGGAAGGATGAACGAGGTTCTTACAGAGGCTGCTGGAATTGAAACTCTAAACTCTGAAGCTCCGAGCTGTAATAGCGTCGCACTAAACACTGCGTTGCCATGGCGCCCAATTCTTTAGGCTTCTATTGTCCAGATGCAGATTTTTGACCTGAAACATCTGCGTTTCCTTCTCCCCCCAACCCCCATGACACAGATTCTGCTCAACCCTCTGTGTTCCTCCAGCAGATTGTTTGTTGCTTCACATTACTCCTATAGAGCAGGAGTTCCCAACTTTTTCTATGCCATGGACCAATCTCATTAAGCAAGAGGTCCGTGGACCCCAGGTTGGGAACCCCTACTATAGAGTGATAACTAGAATTTAAGTTCAAATTTAAAAGCAATAGAGGAGTTTATAACGAGAGAAAATGAGGAAATAAAAGCAGACAAATGGCAGAGGTGGGGTTTCTGTGCCTTTCTATTCCAACAGCAAGAGATTCTTTGGGCTTTTAGTATTCTGTTGTGGAGCCCTTTTCAATTTCCTCAGTGTCAACTTTTGCCCATGCTATCATAGGCATCTTTCAGAAAATTGCAAAGCGTCATTATGGGGTGGGTTTGAGGAGGATACAGCAACCCGCTGTCTCAGGGCCAATAGAACAGAACAATTGATACAACATCAGGCTAAGTGCTTCCGTTCCACTGACTGGAGTTAAGTGGGAATCAATATTATGCAGCGGGCTGCAAGTATCTTCCAGGCTTGAGACTATATGAAGTATGTGACTACAAACGAGGTTCTGAGACATCAATTATAATAACAGTTTTGATTTATATAGCAGCTTTATTGTAGCAAAATGTCCCTGGTCTTTTCATTGAAACGTTATCAGTCAATACTTGAAGGTATGCTTTCTGAAGGGATATTATTTGAGGTGGTTCAATGCTTGGTCAAAGAAGTAAATTTTAAAGAACTTTTTGAAGGGGAGAGAGAGAGTTTGAGGGAGGAAATTCCAAAACTTAGGACACCAGATAGCAATTGATGGCACAATTAAATTCAGGAAAGCTCAGAGAATTAGAGGGAACTGGCTATCTCAGATACCTAGAGACTGTCCACTTCCCTCTACAGGTGACCTGTTGAGTTTCTCCAGCATTTTGTATGTCGTTCCAAGATAAATGTTCTCTTTGAAGGGAGTTCAGTGAAACCTCCACTGACTGCTCCCCCTCTGTGATCCCTGCTGCTCTCCAACTCTTCAACCACATGCTCAGCCAGCTTATACTCCTCCTCTTCACCCACCACCCACCACCTTCACATTCTGGCTGCTTCACCCTTCCTTTCCAATCCTGATAAACAGTCTTAACCCAAAACGTTAACCATTTATCCCTATCCATAGATGCTGCCTGTTCCTCCAGCAATTTATGTGTGTTGCTCCGGATTTCCAGCATCTGCGGAATCCCGTGTTTATACCTGGGATGATTTTCAGGCTGAATGAGATCAGGGTTAGACAGAGGAGGGTGGCTGGGATTGATTTCTCAGAGATGGATGAGAATTTTGAAATGATGCTAAACCAGAAGCCAGTGTGGCACAGGGGTGTGGGGTGAGAAGGTTTAGGTCAGAAGCTAATCTGTTGTCCAGACAAGGCCACAGCTAAAACTCAACAGGTTTTGAATATGAGATATGAAAAGTGAAATAGATGCCCTGTATGAAGATTGTATGCTTTTTTTTTTCAAAATAGGAACTATGGAATGTATTTGTAAATGTTATGCATTTAGGCATGCGTATGATAGAAAAATGGTGGGCTATGAAGTAGGGAAGTGCTGGATTGATTTTAGGTTAAAAGGTCAATACAACATTGTGGGCTGAATGGCCTGTATAGCGCTATAATGTTTTATATTGCATACTCAGTGGCCATCTTATTAGGTATAGGTGTGGAACGCAGTGTGGCCTTCAGCTGTTGTAGCCATTAACTACAAGGTTCAATGTGTTGTACATTCAGAGATGCTCTTCTCCACACCACTGTTGTAACCCAAAGCTATCTGAGTTACTGTTATCTTCCTGTCAGCATGAACCAGTCTGGCCATTCTCCTCTGACCTCTCTCATTAACAAAGAACTGCCATTCACTGGATATTTTTTAATGTTTTTCACACCATTCTCTGTAAACTCTAGAGACTGTTGTGTGTGAAAATCCCAGGAGATCAGCAGTTTCTGAAATAGTGAAACTGCCCTGTCTGGCACCAACAATCATTCCACGGTCAAAGTCTCTTTGATTGCATTGCTTCCCTCAGGAAGGGCTAGGGTGAGTTCTGATAGTTCATTGTGTTTATTCTGATAGGTCAATGTTAGTTCATTGTAGTTCATTGTTTGGTCTGAACAACAACTGAACTTCTTGACCACGTTTGCATGCTTTTAAGCATTGAGTTACTGCCACATGATTGGCTGATTAGATATTCGTATTAATGAGCAGGTGTATAGGGGTACCAGACAAAGTGACCACTCAGTGACTGTCTAAGTGGTGATTAAAGAGGAAATCTTCGCCCACGTGTCTCAGCCTCCCTTCCTGCATCAGGCTTCTCGTGCGCGTCTGGTGGAGGTTTCCATATCATTTTGGATGTGAAGGGGATTGAGAGATACCTGCTGAGTGCATGAGAGTGGTGCTGATGTCGAAGGTCAGCTGTGATCTCATTGGATAGCAGGGTTGGCACAAGGGGCCAAGTAGTTTACTGCAGCTGCTGTAACTTCAAACCTGTGCTGACTCACCTGCATGAACCCTCTTTCATCAAAGCATCAGTTTTAATATTCCTTCCCATTTCTCTGCAACCTCCTCCAGTTCTGTGAACCCTCCAGCACCTCTGCACTCCTCCATTTCTTGTCTCTGATCATCCATGATATCTACTGCTCTATTCCCTTCAGAAAGCAAGGTGCCAAACTTTGAAATTCTTGCCATAAACTCTCTCTCTTTATTTTCCTCCTTACAACCTCACTTTAGACATCAATGCTAATGTGTCCTTCTCTAGCTAGATGTCAAATTTTGTTTGATGTTTTCTGGTAGTGCCTTTATGTTTTCTTTCCATGATACATGTGCTTACTTTTGGCTTTGTTGTCAGACAGCACAAAATAGGCCCTCTGCCACACCTAGTCCACACAAACCAGAATGTCTGTCTGAAATCAGCCCATTTGCCTGCTTTTGGCCCTCCAGACCAGGGGTTCCCAACCTGGGGTCCGCTGACAGTGGCATAAAAACGGTTTGGAGCCATGCTCTAAACTAAGTTGAGTTCACTGCTGTACGTACAAGTACAGTACCATGTATGCACAGGTGCCACGGTAAACTTTCCTGTAACCTTTCTTGTCCATGTACCTGCCAAAACACCTTTCAAATGTTTAAATGTCAGATCACCTTTATTTTTCGCCCATACATCGAGACCTACAGTGAAACGTGACATTTGCGCCACATCAAATCAGCGAGGATTTTGCTGAGCAGCCCGCAAATGCCACTGAGTTTCTGATACCAACATAGCATGCAGGGGATCCTAACCGGTAAGCCTTTGGGATGTGGGGGGAACCCTGAGCGCCTGGCAAAAACGCACACATACAAACTCCCGACGGACAGCGGCATGAAGCGAATCCCAATCTTACAGCTGACTGCTGTGAAGTGCTGCACTAATCATTGTATCTGTCTCTACCACTTCCTCTGGCAGCTCGTTCCTTATCCCCACGAGCCTCTGTGTGGAAAATTTGCCCCTCAAATCCCCTTTAAATCTTTCCTCTCTCACAAACCAATGTCCTCTAGTTTTAAACCCCTCTACCCCATGAACATTCATGCTGTGCACACCCCTCATGATTTTATAACCCTCAGATCTTGCATTCCAGGTTTTAAAGTCTCCAGTCTCTCCTTGTAACTCAAGCCCTCCAGTCCCAGCAAGCATCAACATAGCCAGAGGGAAAGGAGGCAAAGCACTGGGCAAAGGCAGAAAGAGCCAAGTGGTACCGTAAAGTGCTCCATAATAACATTCTAGGGCACTGTAGCATAGTGCATAGGGATAGTGATTAGCATAATGCTTTACAGTACCAGCGACCTGGATTCAATTCCCACCATTGTCTGTAATGAGCTTGTACGTTCACTCTGTACCCATTTGGGTTTCCTCCGGATGTTCCGGTTTCCTCCCACAATCCAAAGATTTGCCAGTTGGTAGGTTAATCAGCCATTGTAAATTGTCCCATGATTAGGCTAGGATTAAATTGGGGACTGCTGGGCGGCACCACTCGAAATGCCAGAAGGGCTATTCCAAACTGTATCTCAATAAAATGAAATTAAAAAATAAATTTCAGTGCCAGTGATCGGAGTTCGATTCCCTCTGCTGCCTGTAAGGTGTTTGTACTTTCTGTCGTGACTGCGCAGGTTTCCTGTGGGTGCTCTGGTTTCCTCCCACATTGCAAAGGTGTACAGGTTAGTAGCTTCATTGGTCACATGGGTGTAACTGGGCAGTGCGGGCTCGTTGGGCTTGAAGAGCTTGTTACCGTGCTGTTTCACTAAATAAAAACAAAATTAAATTTACTAAAATTGCTGTTGCAGCGATATCAGCTCTCTTACATTGATACCAGGTGCCTTAATGATCCCCTGGTGTGAAGAAGAGCTCCCATGCTCCAGATTTTAATAGATGCACTGAAAACAATAACGTGGAACGGTTCCAGGACAGTGTAACTGCAGCAGACAGAGGATGTGAAAACTAAAGAAACCCGCAATGCATCTTTTGTAAACTTATTCCCACGAGTCATTAGGAGTGAGCCAGAAACTTGAGGTATTGTAACTTTCAAAGTCAAGGTAAATTTTATTATCAAAGCACAGACACGTTACCAAAATGCCTTTTCTTGTAGGCATTTACAGGAAAATAAATAAATACAGCAAAAATTTTAAAGATCTATACATAAGTGGCAGATGAATGAAGGAAAACTGAAGGGCTATATGGATTGATCTTGGTGTAGGTTAAAGGGCTGGCACAACATTGTGGGCTGTGCTGTACTGTTTTACGTTTTATGTTCAATATTCAAAAAACAATGCCTGACAAGTAACAAATGTGCAAAAGGAGACAAATTGTGCAAATTAAAATAAAACTGAGAACATGAGTTGTGAAGAGTCTTTGAGAGTGAGAGCATAGGTTGTAAAATCAGTTCGGAGTGGTAGTGAGTGCAGTTATCCAGAGCATTTGTGAAAAAGATTGGTGACACACAGCTTTGCTGTAGACCAGGCACCACAGGAGAGTTGGTAGCATTTCAGTAAAGTTTCTACAATTATCTGTGGGCTGATCTACAAGGCTGCAGAAGATCCTATTTAGTGTGAACTGAGACATTGTCTAGTCTGCCAGGCAGGTTCAATCATAATCTCCACTCTCAAAGAACACAGGGAATTTCATCCCATGGTCATCTTAAGAATATGCTCAAAGCCCAATTATCCATCATCTGAAGACCATGAAACCAGAAAAGGAGGCACAAATGGTTCATGAGGGTGTTTGATATTTGAAGTAATAGCGTTACATTAACTATCACACCCTATTTGTATTGGGTTGTGGCTCCCCAGGAAGGGGAGCTACCAGTGAGGAGACAATCGCCTGCTATAGAGTGGTTGGAGATGGGTTCAAGATTAATTGGAATTCAAGATTCAAGACTGTTTAATGTCATTTCCAGTATACAAGTGTAAAGGAGAACAAAATAATTGTTACTCCTCATCGCAAAAAAAATCACAATAAGAGCACAATAATTCCCTCTTACAATTTAAAGTGGTTCATAGGGCTTACATGTCTAAATATAAGCTACCTCGTTTTTATTCGGATTGTGGTGAACTAGATATACCTGTCTGGACTGCTCCTGTGGCTCCTCCCACAGACCCCTGCTGACTGCTCCTGTGGCTCCTCCCACAGACCCCTGTATAAAGGCGACTGTGGCCTGTTGCCCTGCCTCATTCCCCAGGATGTAGTGTTGTTCATTCTTCAAGTCAATAAAAGCCGATACCTCGCTTCCTACGTCTCAGCATGAGTTATTGATGGTGCATCAATTTTATTGACTGGAAGTTAAAGCATGGAAACCATTTTACACCCAGAACATTTGGATTTGGACCCCCAGGACCCTGAAGCAACTCTTGCCTTTGAACTCTGGCTTGCATGCTTCCAATCATACTTGGAGGAGGTTCGTGCCACTGACCCCGCTGTTAGGCACAGACTCCTCACGACGCTCATGTACCGGGCATCTCGTACGCGTCTATTCCGGGGGCCTCGCACACACGCGAGGGATCCCTGACACCTCCAGTTGGGCCAGAACCAGCCCACTCTCCGTCTCCGGTGCAATCACCACCTCCGGCACCTGTACCATCACCACCTCCGGCACCTGTGCAATTGCAGCCGGAGCTACGTAGATTGCAGTGAAAGATTCGACCACCTGATAGACTTAACCTGTAAATATACTTGGGGACTTTTTTTAAAACAAAGGGGGGGTGAATGTGGTGAACTAGATATACCTGTTTGGACTGCTCCTGTGGCTCCTCCCACAGACCCCTGCTGACTGCTCCTGTGGCTCCTCCCACAGACCCCTGTATAAAGGCGACTGTGGCCTGTTGCCCTGCCTCATTGCCCAGGATGTAGTGTTGTTCATTCTTCCAGTCAATAAAAGCCGATACCTCGCTTCCTACGTCTCAGCGTGAGTTATTGATGGTGCATCACGGATATATCTCCTTTCTGTGATAGATGTAATAATGGAGAAGCTTCATTAATTCACATGCTCTGGACATGTCCGAGCCTTGAAAGATACTGGAAGGGAGTACAGTATTCCAGACTTTCTCGATACTTTTCATGGTAAATTTTAAGCCTAACCCTTTTACCCGATTTATCCAAAATAAAAGACTTTATTTTGGAGACACCTGATTTGCACATTTTGGCTTTTACTTCTCTTATAACTAGAAGGGCGCTCTTGCTTAAATGGAAGGATGCTGTTCTGCCTACTCATGCTCAATGATTACGGGATGTTATGTCATGCTTAAATTTAGAGAAGATCAAATGTGCAGTTATTGAATCTAGCCAAGACTTTTAGACATTGTGGGGACCATTTTTGACTTATTTACAAAACCTTTGATTTGTTGTAAAATACAGATGGTGGCTAATAATATATTTTATTATATGATAAGGGATTTTTCTCCTTTTTTTCTTGCTTTTCCTAACAGCTCTGACTTTGGTAGTGGGTTTAGATTTTTTGTATGACAAAATTATTATATTTCAATATTACAATTTAATTTAATTTTTATGAATACAGGGATTTGTGATTGTAACTGTATTTTTAATACAATGTATTTGGTACTATTTATTTTGTTTCTTTTGACTAATATATCTTCTTGTACTCTGTATTCCTCTATGCAGAAACTAATAAAAATATTGAAAGTGAAAAAACACAATAAATATAAATATATATGATAGCTTATATAGATACAGTAGATTAATTGTAAGTCCATAAAGTGTCACTAGGCACAAGAGTGTCTAGAGATATGGTGACTGACTGGAAACGATAAAGTAGTGGTGGTTGGGGTTGTGGAGGGGTGGGTTAGTGGGTGAACATACTGATCAGCCTTACTGCTTGGGGAAAATAATATTTTTTGTACCAGCCAGGCTGTGAGAATGAGTAGGTGTCAGCAGGAATCTCCACAACGTGTAAGGTTCACTGAAAACTACTGCTTTGTGCCTCTGCACTCTTCAGGTAGGTATTATTCGCTTGAGTTGCCCACAGGAACACCGGGTGTTAGCATGTAAGTTTAGCAAATATTTAGCCAACACGTGGAACTGGAGACCTTGTTGCAAAGAAGGAATGGTGTTTAAAAGAAAGGTGAGGGTTACAATTGTACAGGATGAAAGGGTTACAATTGTATCAGATGTAGTTAACAAACATACAGTGTGCAAATGAAACCACGGTGCAAGGGCTACAATTACTGTATATAGGGCGTGAGGTTACAACTGAACAGAATGCAAGGGTTACAATTATACAGGGTGTAAAGGTCACATTTACCTTCCGAAATGATATCAATAAGATTGAAAGAGTGCAGAGAAAATTTGCAAGATTTGAGGACCTCAGACAGAGGAGATACCTGATACAGGAGAAGGCTGAATAGGATAGGACTTTATTCCCTGGTGAATGAGGGAAGATTTTATAGAAGTATACAGATTATAAGGGATATAGATGGGGTGAATGCAAAGAGGCTTTTTCCATTGAGTTTGGGTGAGTATAACTAAGTTAAGGATGAAGGGTGAAATGTTTAAGGGGAACATGAGGGGAAACTTCTTCACTCAGAGGGCAGTGAGAGCGTGGAACGAGCTGCCAGTGGATGCAGGTTCAATTGCAACATTTAAAGGAAATTTGGATAGCTATATAGACGGGATGGGTATGGAGGCCCAAGTGGTGGCTGATAGGATGAGGCAGAATAACATTTCGGTAGGGCTAGATGGGCCAAAGGGCCTGTTTCCATGATATAGTATTCTATGACTCTTTTACTCTATTGAGGGTGTAAGGCTTACAACTGTTACAGAGTTTAAGGTTACACCAGGAGTATGGCATACATTAACCTCCACAACTTCTGCCATTTCCAAAGGGATCCTACCACTAGACCCCCTCCTCATCCCCCCCCCCCCCCCGGTTTCACAGGGATCGTTTCCTCCGTGATTCTCTTGTCAGTTCATCCCTCCCTCTCAGCATTTATGCCTACGGGCAGCCTCAGTGCCACACCTGCCCATACACCTCTTCCCTCATCTCCATTCAAAGCCCCTGGCAGTCCGTCCAGGTAAGGCAACACTTCACCTGCAAAGCTGCTGGTGGGTCATCTATTGTGTCCAGCGCCCCTGACGGAGCCTCCTCTACATTGGTGAAACACGTCGCATATCGGGGGGCCATTTCGTCAAGCACCTCCACACCACCCGCCGCAAGTGGGAATTTCCAGAGACCAAATGTTTTAATTTTCACTCCCATTCCCAATCCACCGTGACAGTCCGTGGCTTCCTGTTGTGTAACAAGAAGGCTACCCTTAGGGTGGTCCTGCAGTCTTAGTTTCACTGAGTAATCATCAGTAGCCCACTTAAGTCCCACTACTGATTAGCTGTTCTCACAGAGGACAACAAATGTTGGGTTTCCTTGATTTCCTTAATCAAAGAGAGCAGTGCGGCTATTTCCAAAGCACATTACACAGAGTAGTCAGACATGTGCCCTGTGAATATGTTACTGGAGGGTTATGAATATTCAGTCCATGAGCAAAATTTTCCAATAAAAATCATTCACCTCATAAATATGCCAAATTGTTGCATGTTATGTGTGCTCCCAGTGGCACTTTGCAATCAGAGGGAAGTGCATCGCTGGGAAATATTAACCTGTTTTCAGCTTCCTTACGGATCACTGCCTAAGGTCACCCTCAACTGACAAGCTTACTTTGGCAGGAGACTTTACTGCCTCCCTATGTTACCTTGAACAATCCTATAACTGCACCGGGCAGGGCTGTGGAGAGAGTGAAAAGGGTCAGGAAGTTATCCATGCCTCCAAGGAAGAGTGGGTCTTAGGGAAGTGTCTCAGACCTCAACAGGACAAGATCCTCTGGGCAAACTGCTACAGACAAGGTTGGATGGTCAAGATTTCCAGTGACGGAGACCACCTGCATTCCTAGTTTCCAGAAGCAGTCTTCAAGCCTTTTAGTCTACCCACCTTAAACACACCAGACCAGATAAAATATTCTGCCACACTACCACCCTCTACTGATGTTACTTTTAATGCAACAGCATATTACATGAGGAATTTCACATTGTTTGTCAGTGATTTAGATAATGGAACTGATGGCTTTGTGGCAAAGTTTGAGGATGATACAAAGATAGGTGGAGGGCTAGGTGGTGCAGAGGAAGCAATGCGGTTGCAGCAGGAAGACAATTGGAAGAATGGGCAAAAAAGTGGCAGATGGAATACAGTGTTGGGAAATGTATGGTAATGCATTTTGGTAAAAGGAACAATAGTGCGGACTATTATCTGAATGGGGAGAAGGTTCAAACATCAGAGGTGCAGAGTGACTTAGGAGTCCTCGTGCAAGACTCATAGAAGGTTAATTTACAGGATGAGTGTGGTAAAAAAGGCAAATGCAGTGTTGGCATTTATTCCATGGGGAATAAAATATAATAGCAAGGAGATAATGCTGAGCCTTTATAAGACTAGTCAGGCCACACTTGGAGTATTGTCAACAGTTTTGGACCCAATATCTCCAAAAGGATATGTTGTCATTGGAGAGGGTCCAGAGGAGGTTCACGAGGATGTTTTTGGGAATGAAGGGGTTAACATATGACAAGGGTTTGGCAGCTTAGGGCCCGTACTCACTGGAATTTAGAAGAATGTGAGGGGATCTCATTGAAATCTACCAAATGTTGAAAAGACTAGATAGGGTAGAGAAGAGGTTTCCTGTGGTGGGGGTATCCAGAATTAGCGGGCACAGCTCCAAAATTGAGAGGCAACCCTTTAGAACAAAGGTAAGGAGGAATTTTTGTTAGACAGAGTGGAATGCTCTGCCACAGACTATGATGAAGGCCAAGTATGTGAGTATATTTAAGGCAAAAGTTGATCATTTCTTGATCAGTCAGGGCATCAAAGGATATGGCGGAAAGGAAGGTGTATGGGGTTGAGTGAGATCCAGGATCAGCCATGATGGAATGGCAGAGCAGACTCAATGGGCTGCATGGCCTAATTCTGCTCCTGTGTCTTGTGGTCTTATGGAATCTTCCAATCTCCTCATACCATCTAAAATATCAGCTGAAATATCCCTCGGAAAAAAAAGAGAGAGACAGACAGACAAATAAAAAGAGAGACAGAGACAGAGAAAGAGAGAGAGAAAAGATTAGGAAGTGTCACCATGCTTCTGACACCAACATAGCATTTCCACAACTTACTAGCCTAACTTGTATGTCTTTGAAATGTAAGAGAAAGCAGGAGCACCCAGAGGAAGTCCATGCAGTCACAGGGAAAAAGTACAGACTCCTTATAGGCAGCAATGGAATTGAACTCTGATCTTACAGCCTGTGTTGTAAAGCATTGTGCTAACTGCTGTGCTATCATGTGGGAGAGAGAGAGGGAAAGAGTGAGATAGAGAGAATCGGAGAGAAAAGGAGAGAGGGAAAAGAGAATCAGAGAGAGAGAAAGTGAGAGAGAAAGAGAAATATGCTGAATGAAACAGAAAAATAACCTCCTCCATCCTCACTGTTCAGATCTGGTCAAGGCCAGACCAGCAACCAAGCAAAACCAGAAAATGCTGGGAATGCTCAGCAGATGGAGGAGCATCTGTGAAAAGAGAAACAGCCGAGGTTATGCCCTAATAATCAGAAGCTAGGAATCAAACAGAGAAGTGGGAGATTTAGATGTAACCAAAGGAACAGACCAAGGTGCATAATACAGTACATATAACTCACACACAACACAGTACGTATAACTCACACACAACACATAAGGAGAGACAATGGCAACTCCTTTGCTTGCATCTTCAGAAACAGCTCTATTTTTACCTTTAATATCTCTATTTTTCCCTTTCATGGATCTTTTGAAGACCCTGACCTGGAGTTACACGTTGACTTCGGTTCGTTGCGGGAATGGGAGCTGCTCTAGAGATTTCACGACTGACCATTATTCGACATGCCAAGGATGCAGCCTAAGAGGTTAGCTCACCTTCAGAGTTCTGGGATCTCATGGCTCTGGAGAAGGGTGGACCGAAGGTCAGTGTCCTGGCAGGAAATCGGTGTGCATGGGAGACAGAAGATCTCTGGCTATGTGCCCAGAGACCCGAGATCAGAGCTCAGAAAAAGCAACGCAACGGACTTTTACCATCATAAATCAGTGAGTTCTTTGTTACGTCTCCCCTCTTGCTGTGAAACAGAGACACCTCTTTCTCCTTTATTAGGGAGAAAGAGAGCCTGTGGTATGTCGAATACCGGGTGAACACATAGTCTTTGGGGTAACTGCAAGTCTGTGTCTTTGCTGTTGCTTTGCTCACGCTTGAGGTGGTGGGTGCCGATGCTTTTGTTTTGCCAGTGGGGGAGGAGGGATCATTGCTTTGCTGCTGCATACATGTGGGAGGGGGGAGCTGGGGGGAGTTTGGGGTTCTAACATTTAACTGTCGTTCATTTTTTGGGGGCACTCCTCTGTTTTCATGGATGGTTGCCAAGAAAAATCATTTCAGGATGTATATTGTATACATTTCTCTGACATTAAATGTACCCTTGAAACCTTTAACATAATATTACCATTAATATATTAACAGATAATAAAATATATTCCAGATAGATTAATATTTAGGATAAGGTGCATTTTGGACACAAGTCAAAAAGTTAAACAGTCTAACACTAGCGGACTTCTTCAGTGACTGCGCTAATCCCATGTTATTCTCCCTACAAATCACACACTCTGATTTTATCACTTATCTATATACAGTTCTGTACAAAGGTCTTAGCCACCCTAGATTTTTTATATGGTTTCATATGGTATGGCTTCCACAGAGCCCTGATCTCAATATCATCTGGGATTGCCTGGAGAGACAGAAGCCAGAGAGACAGGCAAAGTCTGCGGAAGAACTGTGGCAAGTTTTCCAGCTGATTATCTGATAAAACTGCACAACAGCACAACTAAGAGAATTGATGCTGTTTTAAAGGCAAAGGGCATTCACATCAAATATTGATTTGATTTCATTTTTCTCTGCTTACTGTTCTTTATAACAATTTTTGTTCATTAGAAACTTTTCATTTCCTTACTTTTAAAGCATCCTTGCTTTACAGATTTTTTTTTGCATGTGCCTAAGACTTTTATACAGTACTGTGCAAAGGGTACTTTACAGTGGTGAAGTAATATGCCAACTTGGACACCTTTGGGATGTGGGAGAGAAATAGAACTCAGAGCACACAGGGGAAGTCACACAGGGAGAACAGGGATGAAAGAAAAAGTGAGGGCTATGTGGGAGGGAAGTACTAGATTGATCTTGGAGTAGGTTAAAAGGTCAGCACAACATTGTGGCCAAAGGGGCTGTACAGCACTGCGCTGTCCCATCTGCAAATGGTCCAGAATGCCACAGCCAGGCTCCTGACAGGTGCCCGGAAGAGGGACCATATTACTCCTATCCTGGCCTCCCTCCACTGGCTGCCAGTATGGTTCAGAATTGATTTTAAGATTCTCCTGTTTATAAAGCCCTAAATGGGCTACCCCCCCCCCCCATATCACTGACCTTTTAACCTTTATTCTACTTCCAGGTCCTTCAGGTCGGCTGACTTGGGGCTCCTGGCTGTCCCGCGACTTAAGCTCAGGGGTGGCCGCGCCTTTGCTGTTGTAGCCCCTAGACTGTGGAACAGCATTCACCTCCCTGTCAGATCTGCCCCCTCCATCGACTCTTTTAAATCCAGGCTCAAAACTTACTTTTATTCACTAGCGTTTGAATCCTGATGTGGCTGATTTTTGGTTTGTGCCGAAGCCCTTGTGTTGTTTCTTTTGTGCCAATAAGCTGTTTGCCTTGTTGGTTATGTCTGTGTTTCTTGTATTTGTGATCTGCTCTGATCTGTACAGCACTTTGGTCAACGTGGGTTGTTTTTAAATGTGCTATATAAATAAACTTGACTATTCTATGTTCTAGGTTAAGAGGAAATCTCCACACAGACAGCACTCAAGGTCAGGATTAAACCTGCATCTACAGTGGACCTGCCCGGCAGAAACGGGCATAGAAGTACAAGTTGAGAAGATTGCTTAATGTCATCTCCAGTCAACAGTAAAACAAAATAGTTGTTACTCCAGATCTGATGCAGCACAAAAAATAACACAATAAAATAAAGAACACTATAATGTAAAAAACAAAATAAATATAATACATATATAACTTATACGCATAGATTGATTGTATGTCCATAAAGTGACGCTACGCACATGAGTGTCTGTACATAAGGTGACTGACAGGAAATGATTAAGTAGTGGTGGTTGGGGTTGTGGAGGAGTGGGTTAGTGGGTGGAGATGTTGATCAGCCTTATTGCTTGGGAAAAGTAACTGCTTTTGAGTCTGGTGGTCCTGATGCTACTTAGCCTCCTCCCTGATGGGAGTGGGACAAGCAGTCCATGAACAGGATGGGTGAGACCCTTCATGATGTTAATGTCACTTTTCTGGCAATGTGCTGTATATACGTCGTTGATGGTGGGTAGGCTGTTGCCAGTGATGCATTGGGCAGTGGTAGAGCCTCCCTGACCACCGCGGTAGAGCTTCTGTATCATGCAGTGATGCAGCAAATTAGGATGCTCTCTACCACACATCGAGAGATGAATGAGAACAGATGAGAGGCAATGAAAACACTGCTGGCAATGTGAGGTACAAAACACCGTGAGTCGACCTTTGTCATCAATAATCTCTGGGTTCCTGCTCCTTCTTGAGGGCTCTTTCGATTCTAAGTGCATTCAGTTTAAACACATAAACTATGCAAACAATTGACTGGAAAGGGCTCATTTCTTCAGAATGTAAAATTTTAACAGGAATAAACCTGAAAAACTGCTCCAGGCTGAAGGCTAATGAGTTCATCATCAGTAGAGGCCAATTCGTCAAGGTTACACTTCCCCCATTTATGATAATATTGAGAATGAGAATCAGAATCACTCTGGCCTCTTACTTCTCACCTGCTTATCTCCTCCCCCTGGTGCTCCTCTTCCTTCCCTTTCTCCTATGGTCCACTATCCTCTCCTATCAAATTCCTTGTTCTTCAGCCCTTAACCTTTCCTACCCTGAGTGTCAGATGTGGGATCTCCAGGAGACTTCCAGCTTCCCTGATGGCCACATCTGCACCAAATGCATCGAGATGCAGCTCCTTAGAGACCATGTTAGGGAACTGGAGCTGCGGCTCGATGACCTTCGGCTTCTTAGGGTAAGTGAATCAGTAATAGACAGGAGCTACAGGGAGGTAGTCACCCCAAGACAACAGGAGACTGATAAATGGATGACTGTCAGGAGAAGGAAGGGAGAATGTCAGATATTGGAGAGCACCCCTGTGGTCGTCCGCCTCAACAATAAGTACTCTATTTTGAGTATCGTTGGGGGGGGGGGGGAGAGACCTACCTGGGGGAAGCAACAGTGGCCATGTCTCTGGCATTGAGTCTGGTCCTATACTTCAGAAGAGTGGGAAACCGAAGACGATGGCAGCAGTGATAGGGAACTCTATAGTCAGGGGGACAGATAGGTGATTCTGTGGACACTAAAAGGAAACACAGATGGCAGTTTGCCTCCCAGGTGCCAGGGTCCACAATGTTTCTGAACATGTTCACAATATCCTGAAAAGGGATGGTGAGCAGTCAAAAGTCATATTGATACCAACAACATAGGTAAAAAAAGGGAGAAGGTCCTGAAAGAATACAGGGAGTTAGGAAGGAGGCCGAGAAGCAGGCCCTCAAGGGTAGTAATCTCGGGATTGATGCCTGTGCCATGTGACAGTGAGGATAAGAATAGAATGAAGTGGCAGATAAATGCATGACTGAAGAATTCGAGCAAGGGACAGGGATTCAGATTTCTGGATAATTCGGACCTCTTCTGGGGCAGGTGGGACCTGTACAAAAGGGACGCGTAGCACTTGAATCTGAGGGGGACCTGTATTCTTGTGGGCAGGTTTACTAGAGCTGCTGGGAGTGGTTTAAACTAATATGGCAGGTAGTTGGGATCCAGTATGATAGAGCCAGCAGGTTTACAAGTACATGATGGGTGTAACATAAATGTAAGGAAGAACAAGCCAATGATTGAGTATAAATGCAGATACAGCAAAGAGTTAGATTGTACCACAGAGGCAAAATTCAAAAAGGTGAAGAATGCAGGACTGAAGATACTGTATTCAAATACATGTAGCATTTGGAGTAAGGTGGATGAACATAGAAACATAGAAAACCTACAGCACATAGAACATAGAAAACCCTTCCGGCAGCCCATTCCACACACTCACCACTCTCACCATAAAAACTTAACCCTGACATCTCCTCTGTACCTACTTATAAGCACCTTAAAACAATGCCCTCTCGCGCTAGCCATTTCAGCCTAGGAAAAAGCCTCTGACTATCCACACGATCAATGCCTCTCATCATCTTATACACCTCTATCAGGTCACCTCTCATCCTCCATCACTCCAAGGAAAAAAGGCTAAGTTCACTCCACCTATTCTCATAAGGCATGCTCCCCAATCCAGGCAATATCCTTGTAAATCTCCTCTGCACCCTTTCTATGGCTTCAACATCCCTTCCTGTAGTAAGGCAACCAGAACTGAGCACAGTACTCCAAGTGGGGTCTGACCAGGGTCCTATATAGCTGCAACATTACCTGTTGACTCCTAAACTCAATCCCACAATTGATGAAGGCCAATGCACTGTATGCTTTCTTAACCACAGAGTCAACCTGCGCAGCTGCTTTGAGTGTCCTATGGACTCGGACCCCAAGGTTCCTCTGATCCTCCACACTGCAAAGAGTCTTACCGTGAAGAATATATTCTGCCATCATATTTGACCTACCAAAATGAACCACCTCACACTTATCTGGGTTGAACTCCATCTGCCACTTCTCAGTCCAGTTTTGCATCCTATCAATGTCCCACTGTAACCTCTGACAGCCCTCCACACTATCCACAACACCTCCAACCTTTGTGTCATCAGCAAACTTACTAACCCATCCTTCCATTTCTCATCCAATCATTTATAGAAATCACGAAGAGTAGGGGTCCGAGAACAGACCCCTGAGGCATACCACTGGTCACCGACCTCCATGCAGAAATTGACCCATCTACAACCACTCTTTGCCTTCTGTGGGCAAGCCAGTTCTGGATCCACGAAGTAATGTCCCTTTGGATCCCATGCCTCCTTATTTTCTCAATAAGCCTTGCATGGGGTCACCTTATCAAATGCCTTGCTGAAATCCATATACACTACATCTACTGCTCTACCTTCATCAATGTGTAAAGTCACATCCTCAAAAAATTCAATCAGGCTGGTAAGGCACGACCTGCCTTTGACAAAGCCATGCTGACTATTCCTAATCATATTATACCTCTCCAAATGTTCATAAATTCTGCCTCTCAGGATCTTCTCATTGCAATTGTGATGCAATTAGAGATTGGTTGGTATGACATTGTGGGCATCACTGAGTTACATCAAAGGATATACTTTATATCGAAAGGATAGGCAGGAAGGCATAGGCTGTGGTGTGGCTCTGTTGGTAAGAGATGGAATTACATCTTTAGAAAGAGGTGACATAGGGTCAGAGAATATAAAATCTTTGTGGGTAGAGTTAAGAAACTTCAAGGGTTGAAAAACCATTATGGGAATCATATATAGACCTTATAGTAGCCAAGTTGTAAGGTTGAGATTGCAAAGGGAGCTGGAAAAGGCATGTAGTAAGGGTAATGATGCATTTGGAATGGTGGACTTCAATATGCAAGAGGATTGGGAAGATCAGGTTGGTGTTGGATTGCAAGAGAGGAATTTGTTGAATGCCTACAAGATGGCTTTTTAGATCAGCGTGTGCTTCAGCCTACTTGGGAAAGGTAATTTTAGATTGGGTGTTGTGCAGTAATCCAGATCTTATTAGGGAGCTTAATGTAAAGGAACACTTAGGAGGCAGTGATCATAATATGATTGAATTCATACTGCAATTTGAGAGGGAGAAACATAAATCACATGTATCAGTATCGCAATGGAATAAAGGGAATTACAGAGGCATGAGAGAGGACCTTGCCGAGTTGAATTGGAGGAGGATACTGGCAGGGATGACAGCAGAACAGAAATGGCTGAAGTTTCTGGGAATAGTTCACAAGGTGCAGGATAGATATGTCCCACAGAGGAAGAAGTTCTCAAATTGCAGGGGTCGGCAACCATGGCTGACAAGGGATATTAAGGACTGAGGGGAAGGGCATATAAGGAAATGGCAGATGAACTTAATGGGTACTTTGTAGCTGACTTCACTGTGGAAGACACTAGCAGCCTTAGGTGGATAAGTCACCTGGAATAGGTGGACCACATCACAAAGTCCAGAGAGATTGCTGAAAAGATAATGAATGCATAAGTCATGATCTTTCAAGAATCACTTGATCCTGGCATGGTCCTGGAGGACTGGAAGATTGCAAATGTCATTCCTCTCTTTAAGAAGGGGAGAAGGCAAAAGAAAAGGAAGTAGAGGCCTGTCAGCCTAATTTCAGTGGTTGGGAAAGTGCTGGAGTGTATTATTAAGGAAGAGGTTTCAGGGTACTTGGAGACTAATGATAAAACAAGTCAAAGTCAGTATGGTTTCTGTAAAGGGAATCTTGCCTGACAAATCTGTTAAAGTTCTTTGAGGAAGTAACAAACAGGGTGGACAAAGGAGAGGCAGTGGATGTCATTTACTTGGATTTTCAGAAGGCATTTGATAAGGTGCCACACATGAGGCTGTTTAACAAGATAAAATCCTATGGTGTTACAGGAAAGATACTGACATGGATAGAGGAATAGCTGAGAGGCAGGAGGCAGCAAGTAGGAATAAAGGGGACCTTTTCTGGTTGGCTGCCAGTGACTAGTGTTGTTCCTCAAGGGTCAGTATTGGAACTGCTACTTTTCACATTGTTTGTCAGTGATTTGGATAATGGAGTTGATGGCTTTGTGGCAAAGTTTGAGGATGATATGAAGATGGGTGGAGGAATAGGTAGTGTGATTACAGCAGGACTTAGACAAATTGGAAGAATGAGCAAAAAAGATGGAATACAGTGTTAGGAAGTGTATGATAATGCATTTTGGTAAAAGGAACAACAGTGTGGACTATTATCTAAATGGGAAGAAGGTTCAAACATCAGAGGTGCAGAGGGACTTGGGAGTCCTTGTGCAAGACTCCCAGAAGGTTAATTTACAGGTTGAGTCTCTGGTAAAGAAGGCAAATCCAAAGTTGGCATTTATTTCAAGGGGAACAGAATATAAAAGCAAGGAGATAATGCTGAGCCTTTATAAGACACTAGTCTGGTCACACTTGGAGTATTGTCAACAGTTTTGGCCCCATATCTCAGAAAGGATGTGTTGTCATTGGAGAGAGTCCAGAGGAGGTTCACAAGGATGATTCCTGGAGTCGGGGGATGAATGGGGTTAACATATGAGAAGTGTTGAGCAGCTTTGGGCCTGTACTCACTGGAATTTAGAAGAATATGTGGGGATCTCATTGAAACCTACTGAATGATGGAAGGACTAGATAGGATGTTTCCTATGGTGGAGCTATCCTGAACTAGAGGGCACAGCCTCAAAATTGAGGGGCGACCTTTTAGAACAGAAGTAAGAAGGAATTTTTTAGTAAGAGAGTAGTGTATCTGTGGAATGCTCTGCCACAGACTGCGGTGAAGGCAAAGTCCATGGGTTTATTTAAGGCAGAAGTTGAATGTTTCCTGATCAGTCAGGGTGTGGTGAGGATATGGCGAGAAGGCAAGTGTATGAGGTTGAGTGGGATCTGGATTCAGTCTTGACGGAATGGCAGAGAAGACCTGATAGGCTGAATGTCCTAATTCTGCTTCTTTGTCTTATGGCCTTATGGTCTACCCACCTGGCTTCACCTATTAACATCTAGATATCCTCCTTCTCCTCCCCCTACCTTCTTATTATGGTATCTTCCTGATGCACCATCAATAACTCTCAAAGACGGGAGGCGAATGATAGACTTTTATTAGCAGCAAAACGGAGCACAGCATCTCGGAGACTGAGGGGGGAGCAGTGCCTCCAATCGCCTTTATACAGGGGTCTGTGGGAGGAGCCACAGGAGCAGTCAGCAGAGGGGCATGTCCAGACAGGTATACATAGTTTACCACACTTCCCATTTCCTTTCCTGTTCTGAAGAAGGTTCTCAGCCCAAAACATCGACTGTTTGTTGATTTCCATAGATGCTGCATTACCTGCTGAGTTCCTCCAGCATTTTGTGTGTGCTGTGAAATTTGTTATTTTTATTACTTTTTAGTCTGAAGATACAGGACAGAACAGACCCTTCTGGCCCACAGAGTTGCGCTGTCCAGCAACCCATTGATTATAAGCCTAGCCTAATCACAGGACAATTTACGATGTCCAACTAACCTACTAACCTAACTAACCTACTACGGGAGGATACTGGAGTACCTGGAGGAAAATTTCTTCCAGATTAGGCCGGAACTGAACTCTGAACTCCAACGCCCCAAGCTGTAATAATGTCGCACTAACCACTGCACTACCAGGTTTTGCAACAGCAGTACAGTGTACTACAAAAAAAAACTATAAATGACTAAAAGAAATATATATATAAAATATTCACATTTTTAAGTAGTGCAAAAAGAGAGCAAAATAGAATAAGTAACTTCAAAACGAATCTTTAATCTTTATCTGATTTATTTGATGTTATGAAAGAGTTAAGGTGAGCATGTTGGGACCATGCTTTGTTGGCAACAGAAGCATGGCAACGCTTGCAGGATGCTTGCAACACAATCTTCAGACGCCTACATGTGACAAATAAAGCTAATCTTTACCATCAAACAAATCAGCAACATAGTTAGCCAAATTTCCTGACAAGAGCACAAGTAGAAATTGCTGGTTCTATGCTAGTTTATAAGACCATAAGACACAGGAGCAAAATTTCAGTTCCGAGCCAGTCTGTGCAAAAGGCACATGGGAACACAAATAAATTCATTTCATTCTGTATAGTAAAATTCATCGCTTGTGTTGACAACCAACACAGTCCAAGGACGTGCTGAAGGCAATCTGCAAGAGTTGCCATGCTTACAGCACCGACGTAGTGTGCCTACAACTTACTAAACCTAACCTGTACGTCTTCAGACCATGGGAGGAAAGCAGAGCACCATGAGGAAACCCATGCAGCCACAGGGAAAAGGTACAAACTCCTTACAGACAGCGACGGGAATTGAAGTCCGGCTTTCATTGTGTTAATCACTCCATTTCTCAATACGCATTAATAGTCCATCTCAGCAAATCCAGGGCTTCAGCTCCAGTTCATTTTGGGTCTCAGCAGGGGTAAGTCTAGGACAAACCCTGTAACATTGTGACTGAAACGATTTCACAGAAATTCCCTCACAGTGATTTGCGTTCAATGAATATTGAATAGTCACATGACCCTCTGCTTAAATCTGAATAGTTACCGTAGTAACCTATATAATGAATTTTTAAAGGGGTTGCAATGTGACCTATAAATAAAAGCAACTGCTACCAATACCGTTGCCATGATGAACAGATAATAGAGAAAGAGGCATTAACATGCTTCAAACCACACACATTTACAATTGAACTGTTTACATACTCCACACTTAATATTCCACTGGATTTATCCTTAACCTTTTCCCATTCCTCATCCACACTCCATTGCAGTTTGCTTCCACTGTCCTTGGCCCTAGCTGCAAACTCAGTAACTACCATCAACTACCATCAAGCTAGTATCTACCATCAACACAGAGAGTAAAAGACTTGGCCTAACCTTAAACAAAAAGAAAACTGAAGTACAGTAATGGTAATATCAAAGAAACCTGATATCCCAAACTGTAGGATCGTATTAGGAAATGAAATCCTGAAATAAGTTCACAACTTCAAGTACCTTGGATCACGGGTAACATCTGATGGCAAATGCAAAACAGACATAAAAGCAAGAATAGCAATGGCAAGAACAGCATTTACAGAAATGAGAAACACCCTAACGAACAAGAAAATAGCAATTGACATCCACCTTAGAACTCTCAGCTGCTACATTCTTCCTATATTGATGTATGGCTGCGAGTCAAGGACCATCACAAATACAACAGAAAAAAGAATCAATGCAGCAGAGATGTGGTTCCTCAGAAGAATGCTATGCATATCGTATACGGACAGGATATAAGTTCTACAGAAAACGAAAACAAAATGTGCATTACTTAAAAAAATCAGAAAACAGCAATTAAAATTCCTTGGACACATCATGCGAAGAGAAACATTAGAACATTTAGTTACAACTGGAAAGCTGGAAGGAAACAGAAGCAGAGGCAAACAGAGAATGAAAATGATAGATGGATTAACATCACGGTTAGAAACAGGGGAGGCAACAGCTACAATTCGGAGCATCAGGGACTGTGATGGATGGAGAGACATGATTGCCCACACCAAACAGCAAGGCACCTGAAGTGTGTGTGTGTGTGTGTGTGTGTGTGTGTGTGTGTGTGTGTGTGTGTGTGTGTGTGTGTGTGTGTGTGTGTGTGTGTGTGTGTGTGTGTGTGTGTGTGTGTGTGTGTGCGCACACGTGTTGGTGGGTGGGAGGGAGGAAAGGGGCTTGTGTAGTTGTTGTGGCTGTTCTGTTGGATAATGTGGACATGCTATGTGACCGCCGGAATAAACAAATCTTCTCCAACCAACCTCCCTTTAAACTATTCCCCCCACACTCCCATCATTTCTACCACCCACTTATACACTAGGGGCAACTTACAGTGGTCAGTTAACCTAATGTTCAAGGATATCATCAAGCTGTGAGGTCCGTGCCTCGGCCTGAGGTGATTTTTTTTAGTTTCATAGGGATGATGTTAGGGACAGGGCAGGCAGTTATTTTATTTTATGTTGACATACAGCACAGAACAGGCCTTTCCAGCCTTTCAAGCCATGCCGTCCCGCAATCCCCCAATTTAATCTTAGTTTAATCACAGGACAATTTACAAACCGGTACATCTTTGGACTGTGGGAGGAAATCAGAGCACCTGAGGAAACCCCCACAGTCACAGGCAGAACGTACAAACTCCTTACAGGCAGTGGCAGGAACTGAACTCGTCACCTATACTCTAAAGCAAAGTGCTAACCACTATGCTGCTGTGACAGACAGGTTGGGCTTTTGGGATGGGATGATGCGGAGTTAGAGGTCTGGGCAGAAGCTGGTATTTGGAGTCCAGGGCTGGACTACTCCGCAGTCGAAGGCCAGCGAACCTAAAGCTCAAGTCACCGGTCGCTGAGGAGATCGGTGATTCCCAGGTTAGCGAGTCCTGGATCCCAGGTCAGAGGTCCAAATGGATGGGAGTCATGAGGGCCCTTGAACCCTCCACCCCTCCATCCCTAGTCACCAGGATCAGTCCTCTGTGCAGCTCTGGAAGTCGAGGCTCGAAGATTAAACCCATGATCAGCTAGTACTGTGGTTGATACCCAGACACGGGCAAAGTCCAGAGGGTAAAAGCGAAGGTCAAAATCCAGAGCAGGTCAGGAGGTAGAAGGCTAAAGTCAGCAAGCCCAAAGATAGAGGGCCCAAGGTCAAACTGAGATCAGAGGTCCATGGAAGTCCAGAAGTCAAGGTCCAAAGGTCAAACATGTGATCAGTAAGTCCTGGGATCTAGGCCCAAATAGAAGTTGGTGACATCCAAAGCTGGAGACCGATGACTGCGAGAATCTGAGACTAAGGACTGGAGGTTTGGAGATGGACTTTCCTAGATAGATCTATCAGCTTGATACATCAGGAGGAAGGAGAATGGGACAGAGACAAAGCAGATTTCCTGAAATTGGTATTTGTTAATTGTTGTCACACGTACCAAGATGTAGTGAAAAACTTGTCTAGCATATTGTTCATACAGATCAAATCATTAAATGGTGCATTGAGCTAGAACAACAGAGTGCCACGATTGGGTAACAGTTAGTGTGCCACTATTACAGTCTGGGCTGTCAGAGTTTGGAGTTCAACTCCGACACCAGCTGTAAGGAGTTTGTATGCCCTTTCCCTAAGCGCATGGATTTCCTCTGGGTGCTCCTGTTTTCTCCCACAATCCAAAGATGTACTGTTATGAGATTAATTGTTCGTTTTAAATTGCCCTGTGATTAGGCTAGTGTTAAATAGGTGGGTAGCTGGTCAGTGTAGCTCTTTGGGCCGGAAGGGCCTGTTCCGCGCTCAATCTCTAAAAACCAGGTAAAACAATAACAATGCAGAATAAAGTTCAAAAGTTACAGAGAAAGTACAATGAAGGTAAACGATAAAGTGAAAGATCATAACCAGGTAGATTATGAGGCCAAGAGTTGATTTTATCATACAATAGGTCCTTTTCAAGAGTGTATCACAATGCGGTAGAAGCTGCCCTTGAGCCTAATGGTAGGTGCTTTCAGACTTTTGTATCTCCTGCCAGTGGGAGAGGGGAGAAGAGAGAATGTCTGGGTGGGTGAGGTCTTTGATTATGTTGTGAACATGCTGGAGGGCTGTAGACTTGCATTTGCTTGATGGCTCGACCTAGAACTTTGGATTTAGTTTTAATGGATTCATGTCCTCCTTTTTCCTTTAATCCTTGACAATGTCCTTGATACAGGCCGCAAAAGTACAGTGCAGAGTTCAACTGCGCTGTCACTATTTTGCAGTGGTAATGCATGTTTGCAGTTTCAATGCATTACTGCATTGTTGGTACATAGATTTATCATGTAGCAAAGGTTCAGAAGTTCAGTTCATGGTTAAATAGGATTTTGTAAGGAAGATCATAGGAGCAAAATTAGACCATTCAGCCAATTGAGTCTGTTCCACCATTCCATCATGGCTGAACCTGGACCCCACTCAACCCCATATACCTGTCTCCTCACCATATCCTTTGATGCCCTGACCATTCAGGAAATGATCAACTTCCACCTTAAATATACCCAAAGACTTGGCCTCCATCGCAGTCTGTGGCAAAGCGTTCCACAGATTCAATACTCTCTGGCTCAAAAAATTCTCCTTAAATCTGTTCTAAAAGGTTGCCCCTCAATTTTGAGGCTGCATGCTCTAGTTCAGGATACCCCCACCAGAGGAAACATCATCTCCACATCCACCCTATCTAGTCCTTTCAACATTCAGTAGGTAAGATAATGGTCTTCTCATTGTGCCAAAGCCCGTACCACCCAATTACACCCATGTGACCAATTAACCTACAAACCAATATGCCTTTGGAACGCGAGAGGAAACTAGAGCACACAGAGGAACTGAAACTGTCCAAGCACCACACTGTCGGATCTATGCTTTCTGAATAAACGGGAATGCTGTACAGGATAAGATCAGCAATAGTTAGTGGAAGAAACCCCTTGGCCCAGGTGATCTTGATCCACAGGAGGTCAGAGCTGGGAATGGAGACAGTAGCTGAGATTTTTCCAAATTATCTGGATAAGGATAAGGATAGGTGATCAGAAACATATCACTAGGATATGAGGCACCGAGCCACAGGTGAGAGTTGCGTGCCCAGTGGAACTCTATTGGCAAAGAGCTCAAAGGTGTAACTTGAAGGAAAGCAGGGTATGACTGGCAGAAACATCCAGACATACGGTACTGAGCAAAAGCATTAGGCACATACATATAGTTAGGCTGCCTAAGAGTTTTGCACAGTACTGTATTCGTCAATGTGGAGCAGAGAGCGAGTTTGTAAATCTGATGGGAGCAAAGGATGTTGGGAATGGCAAAGGTGGAGTGCTGCGGGAGGGGTATGGGACAGGTGTCAGAGAAGGAATGCCAGGTGTGGGGGGGGAGGTTGGCACAGGTACAGACACACCCAGCCCTGAGACACCAGGCAAGGTCATCTGATTCCAAACAATTGGTGTATTGATCATTACAGAATGTCTCTCTGGTGCTTCCTGTTCCCTCTCCTCTCCCTTCCCCTTTCCCAATCATGATTCCTCTGTCCCTGCCCCCCTTCCACTCTCAATCTAAAATAGAGATTCATATCAGAATCAGGTTAATCATCACTCACTAATGTCATGAAATTAGTTTTTTTTGGTGGCAAACATAAAATTACTATAGTACTGTGAAAAAGTCTGAGGCACCCAAGCAATATATACAGTATGTGCCTAAGGCTTTTGCATAGTACTATATGTGTTAAAAAACACATGCAAATATGACCCATATCTCTCAGTTCCCTGCGTACTCAATCTAATGGATTCTTAAACGACACTATCATACCTCCTTTCACCACTACTCCATGGCAGTCTGCCTGTCAAACTGAGTATCTGATATTTCATCAGAGTGAGACCATAGGACACAGTTACACAGGTCCATAACTCTGAAATTTAGCCAACCCCTTCAAATGTAATTTCACTGATTATCAGCAGGAGAGTCAAAGCATATAGAATCAGCAGCTGTGATTTGAGACCATAAAACCATAAGACACAGGAGCAGAGTTAGACCATTTGGCTCATCAAGTCTGCACCATCATTTGATCATGGCTAATTTCTTTTCCTTCTCAGTCTCATTCTCCTGCCTTCTCCCTGTAACCTTTGACCCCCTTACTAATTAAGTGCATGTGTCCCTTCACTTTAATTACATATACCCAATGCCTTGGCCTCCATAGCCATCGTGGAAATGAATTTCACAGGTTCACCACTCACTGGCTAGAGAAATCTCTCAGCATCTCTGTTCTAATAGGAGTTCCCTCTATTCTGAGGCTGTGCCCTCTGGTCCTAGACTCTCCTTCTACAGGAAATATCCTCCCCACATCCACTCTATCTAGGCCTTTCAATGTTACACTTTATTTGCACTGTATTTTCTCTGTAATTGTTCTCCCTATTGACATCAATGGATCTAGGGTTGAGAGAGTAGACAGCCCTAAATTCCTCGGCATCCACTAAGGACCTCACGTGGTCTGTACACACCAGTTGTGTGGTGAAAAAGACACAACAGTGCTTCCTTCACCTCAGATGGTTGAGGAAGTTTGGTATGGGCCCCCAAATCCTAAGGACTTTCTACAGGGGTGCAATTGAGAGCATCCTGACTGGCTGCATCACTGCCTGGTACGGGAACTGTACCTCCTTTAATCGCAGGACTCTGCAAAGAGTGGTGCGGACAGCCCAGCGCATCTGTAGTTGTGAACTTCCCATGATTCAGGACATTTACAAAGACAGATGTGAAAAAAGGGCCTGTAGGATCATTGGGGACCCGAGTCACCACAACCACAATCTATTCCAGCTGCTACCATCTGGGAATGGTACCACAGCTTAAAAGCCAGGACCAACAGGCGGGACAGCTTCTTCCACCAGGCCATCTGACTGCTTAACTCACACTGATTTGAGTGTACTTTATATTACATTGACTGTTCTACTTATTATAAATTATTATAAATTACTATGATTGCACATTTAGACAGAGATGTAACATGAAGATTTTTACTCTTCATGTATGTGAAGAATGTAAGAAATGAAGTCAATTCAGTTCAATGATATTCTACATTCTGGATTTGTTTTTACAACCTTGATGTACGGAATGACATATCTGGATGGCACACAAACGAATCCCTTTACCGTATCTTGGTATATTTAACAACAATGAACCAGTCACTAATTACCAGTGGTTTGCTGTCAGATGAGGGCATGTACTGTAAAGAGAGGTTGGAATTGATAATGAAGCTGGAATCTTCCCCACCCCACTGCCCTGGGTCTAAATATTGAATACTACAGGGCATGAATTTAAGGGGAGAAGGTTCAAGTTCAAAGGAGATGAGTGGGGCATGTTTTTTCACACAGAAAGTTATGGGTGCTTGGAATGCACTACCTGGAACGAAGGTGGAGGCAAATACAATAGAGGCCTTTTAGAGGCTCTTATTGTAGATGGACACATTAATATACAGAGAATGGAGGGAAATGGACTTTGTGAAGGGATTAGTTTAGTTAGGCATACAATTACTTGTTTAATTAGTTTAGTACAGCATCGTGGACCAAAGGGCCTGTTTCTGTGCAATGTACCAATATGTACATATCTCCATGACAAGTTACAAATATGGCCAAATGTTAAATTATTTAATTTGTTTAGCTCCTCATTTTTTTTTACTAGCACCTCATTTTGAAACAAGGCTTGCAGTCATTTAGTGACACCATCTGTCCCCATCATTGTGAAATGGGGTGTAGGAGTCCGACTATAGGAGTCAGCAGTGTGGGGTCATTCTCTGCAAACCAACTGCGGTCGAAGTGTAAACCGCAGTCAGCAGCTCTGGAAGCTTGAAGGTTTCCACTGGGTTACCAAGCCTCAGCCTTTGGCTGCGTGCCGAGTTCCTGTGGCTGGGTTTGTACGTGGTGAGCAGTGCAGAATCCAGTACAGTCTTTCAGTCCCTTATCTTCCTTCCTCTTCTTAGCCATAGTATCTCCTGTAATTTATGGTGTCAATATACTGTCCCTCATGGAACACTTCGGCCAGCACTACCCACAACTACTTACCGTTGCTGCTACCAAACTGCAGCTTCACGTCAGTGTCTATTAAAGTGGCAGCTAGAAAGGACATATGAGAGGCGTGTTAAACCAGGCTGAGGTTCCAGTACAGAGAAGAGAGTGCAGAGTGGGGAGAGGGGAGAGGCAGAGAGGGAGAGAGGGAGAGAGGGAGAGAGGGGGAGAGGGGGAGGGAGGAGGGAGAGAGAGAGAGAGAGAGAGAGAGAGAGAGAGAGAGACCTATTACAGCTCACACAAAATGCTGGTGGAACACAGCAGGCTAGGCAGCATCTATAAGGAGAAGCACTGTCGATGTTTCGTCCTGACAAAGGGTCTCGGCCCAAAACGTTGACAGTGCTTCTCCTTATAGATGCTGCCTAGCCCGCTGTGTTCCACCAGCATTTTGTGTGTGTTGTTTGAATTTCCAGCATCTGCAGATTTCCTCGTGTTTGACCTATTACAGCTGTTTGTCAGGAGTTTGTACGTTCTCCTCACGCTTGCGTGTATTTCTTCCGGGTGCTCTGGTTTCCTCCCACATGCCAAAGACGTAAGGGTTAGTAGGTTAATTGTTCACATGGGTGTAATCAGGTAACGTGGGGTCGTTGGGCTGTAAGGACCTGTCACTCTAGATAAATAAGCAAATAATAAACCTGACTCTGATTCTGAAATCTTGGCTCCACATAGCATCCTACGTTGATGAGAGGCCATTGACCTGGAACTCTCTCTGCAGATACAGCCTGACCCTCAGTATTACCTTGGTTTCCACAATGTGCGGTGATCAGCTTTCAGACCAAAGGGCCCATTCCAAAAAAGGAATCACTCTTGACATGACCCGTAAACTGATATTACTAGCACAATACAAATTAACACAAACCTCGTATTCATAACATAACATTTTAACTCTAATAGCATTAGAGTGATAGTTATCCAGCTTGGAAATAGACCCTTCAGCACATTGCATTCACACTAACCAAATTGCCTTACTGAGCTATTTCCATTTGCATGCATTTGGCTCATATGCCTCTGTTCCTTTCTTGTCCATGTTCTGAATTTGTCTACACACCAATCCAGATTAACTAAAGATATGTAAACAGAAGAGATTCTGCAGATGCCGGAAATCTTGAGCACCACACAAAAAATGCTGGAGGAACTCAGAAGGTTGGAAGGGAGTAGACAGTCATTGATTTAGACTAAAGATACACGGTGGGTTTTACAATGGTTTTCAAGAGGTGTTAAAAGTGCTAAGACCAGAATGCGTCTACACTGGGATCTTTTCCACACAGATGTCTCCTTCTTACCCTCATAAAGAAAGCACACCAGCATTTTTACATTTTTAGAAGGTTATGGAGGTTCATCTTGTAACCAAACACCCTAAAAGACTTCTACTGGTGAAAGTATCCTGGTTACATCGCAGGCTGGCATGGAAATTCAAATGTACAGAAAAATAGGGAGATACAGAGAGTAGTGGACTCAGCCTAATAAATCACAGACACATCCCTTCCCACCACTGGTAGTATCTACAGGAGACACTGCCGCAAGAAGGCTACATCCATCATCAAAGATCCTCACCATCCATCCATCCCATCTTCTTCTGGAGGTACAGAAGCATGAAGTCACTCACCACTAGATCCAGGAATAACTTCCCTTCAACCATTCAGTTCTTGAACTAACCAGTAAACCCTAATCCACTGTTCAACAACTTTGCACTAAAATTGGGCTTTTTTTTTGTTCTGTGTTCTTTCTAGTAAAAAATGTATATAATTGATGTTTAATTTATAATTTTCTTGTGAATGCCGTTTATCTAATGCTATATGCTTACGACTGTCGCAAGTAAGTTTCTCGTTACACCTGTGCATACAGGGACAGCATGGTAGTGTAGAGGTTAAAGCAATTGCTTTACAGTGACAGGGGTCACTGTTCGGAGTTCAATTACTGCCTTTTTCTGTAAGAAGTGTGGTCCCTGACTGGGCTTGTTAGCCGGCTCTGCTGACAGATAGATAGATAGATAGATAGATACTTTATTCATCCCCATGGGGAAATTCAACTTTTTTCCAATGTCCCATACACTTGTTGTAGCTACATGACTCAGCAGTGAGGAGGTCACCAATCACAAACAATCATACGTCTAGGGTGGGTATGATTTGGGGTTCAACCAAACAGGAAAGTTGGGCTGTTTTGATCAACAGAACCCTAATTTGTGCGAATGCTGTGTAAATACTGTCCATACATAATTATCAGTTGGCAAGAAATAACGGATTGTGCACCGCATACAATTATAAAGAAAGTGTATTTACTAGTTTCAGCTTTATCAAACAGTTAATAAGAGAAAAAAAAAGAAAAGAAAAAATACATTAAACCAGTCTAAATGTGCACATGGCATTGGAGCTCATATTGTTCAAAAACTGGGTATGACGGTTACTCACGGTGCCGAATTCTCATCAACAATCACTGGCAGAGTTTCCCATCTTGGACTCCTTCGTCTCACAAAGCACTCCTTGCCATCACGTCTTTCTGTTGGATCAATTCCTAGAGCCATCTCTCCCGATCTTCTCTTCTCTCCATCTCCCGCCAAAATGACCACGAACCCCCACCGGTGTGGATCACAAATCTCTCTTTGCCCAGCTCTCGCTAGAACCATCTCCCAATTCCACCATTCTGAATGGCTGTCACAACATTCCTAAATTAAACATCGTAGCCCCTTATCTTTAGCCAAAACCAAAACATTCTCCCAGTAGGCCACACTGCTTTTAAGGAAAGCTATAAATGAAATACCCTACAGCATTAATAGTAGGAATTTGTACATCGTCCCTGTGACTACGTGGTTTCCTCTGGGTGCTCCGGTTTCCTCCCACAGTCCAAAGAGGTACAGGTTAGGGTTAGTAAGCTGTGGGCTTGCTTTGTTAGCACTGGAAGCATGGTGACACTTGTAGGCTATGTTGGTCATTGATACAAAATGATGCATTTCACTGTATGTTTTAATGTTTCAATGTACGTGTCAAATAATGGTAATCTTTAGGTTCTTGTGTATTTGACATTGAAGCTGACTTTGACTATAACATTCTTCATGTCCAGCACAGGAGTTCAAAATGGAGTACCTGGATTGTGAGATGGCCCCAGCGGATTCAGGAGGCTTCAGTTTGTTCCACAAATTAGTTATATATTTTCTGCATTTACTGGTTGATTGTTCTTGGTTTTTTAACTGCTTCACACCAGCACAAGTAACTTACATTTAAGAAATGCCTTTCACTTTGGAAAATATTGCAGAACAACAATTTTCACGACATATGTCAGTGATAATAAACCTGATTCCGATTCTGAAGTGTCAAAGGGAAGTAAAACAATTTTAAAAAACGTGTGCAGGGAGTTGAGAAAGCGTTCAGGTATAAAATTGGCTGTGATTCTATGATAAATGCAAGATATTCTGCAGATGCTGGAAATCCAGAGTAACACACACTAGATGCTGGAGGAACTCAGCAAGTCAGGCAGCATCTGTGAAAATAAATAAACAGTCGACATTTTGGGCCGAGATCGGGTTTTGGCCCAAGATGTCAACTGTTTATTCTTTTCCATAGATACTGCATCACCTGCTGAGTTCCTCCAGCATTTTGTATGTGATTCTAAGAAATGGTAGATCAAGTTCCAAGTGACCCAGTGCCCTAGTCCTGCTCCAATCTTTCACGTTCTGAACAGATAATCATGATGTGGAAGTATGTATGAAGGTAAGATCAAGGAACGACTGTGCAAGCGCATGGACGTCAGCAAGTTAGACTGGCTGGAAGAGTATAAAAGGAGATCATTTTTTCTTTAGCAGTTTGATCGAGGAATGACTGTGCAGGCATGTGGACATCAGCAAGTTAGACTGGTGGGAAGAGTTTAGAAAGGAGACAGTTTTATAGAGCGGGCATCTGAGTAGAGGTAGACAGAGTAGGAGGGCTTTGGCTCAGCGGGGCTTCGGAGATGACAGGTTGAGGCGAGGTAGGTTACCTGTGAAGAATAGAAACAGGAAGTATATCTGTGAGCGATGTTCTGTACTGCGTGTCGTATGTGGGAAGTCTGGGAGACTCCCAGCTTCCCAGAAGGCCATATCTGCGTCAGGTGTGTCGAGCTGCAGCTCTTTAGGGACCAGGTTAGGGAACTGGAACTGCAGCTCGATGACCTTCCTCTGGTCAGGGAAAATGAGGAAGTGATAGAGAGGAGCTACAGGCAGGTTGTCACACTGGGGCCTTGGGAGTTAGATAAGTGGGTAACAGTCAGGAGAGGGAAGGGCAAGGGTCAGATACTAGAGAGTACCCCTGTGGCTGTCCCCCTTAACAATAAGTACTCCTGTCTGAGTACTGTTGGGGGAGACAGCCTACCTGGGTGGTCTGTGCCTCTGGCACAGAGTCTGGCCCTGTGGCTCAGAAGGGTAGGGAAAGGAAGACGGCAGCAGTAATAGGGGCTCTATATTTAGGGGGTCAGATAGGCAATTCTGTGGACACAGGAAAGAAACACGGGTGGTAGTTTCCTTCCCAGGTGCCAGAGTCTACAATATCCTGAAAGGGGAAGGTGAGCAGCCAGAAGTCATGGTACATGTTGGTACCAGCGACATAGGTAGGAAAAGGGAGGAAGTCCTGAAAACAGACTACAGGGAGTTAGGAAGGAAGTTGAGAAGCAGGACTACAAAGGTAGTAATCTCAGGATTACTGCCTGTGCCATGCGACAGTGAGTATAGGAATAGAGTGAGGTGGAGGATAAATGCATGGCTGAGATGAGGCGAGACCTGTACAAAAAGGACGGGTTGCACTTGAGGGGAACGAATATCCTGGCTGGGAGGCTTACTAAGGCTACTGGGAAGAGTTTAAACTAGAATTACTGGGGAGTGGGAACCAAAGAGATGGAGGAAGGAGCAGTTGGCTCACAAATAGAGGAAGCTTGGAGACAGTGTGAGAGGGAGGATTGGCAGGTGATAGAGAAGGGATGCACTCAGACCGATGGTTTGAGATGTGTCTATTTTAAGGCAAGAAGCATCATGAACAAACCGGATGAATCTGCAGATGCTGGAAATAAATAAATAAAAACACAAAATGCTGGCAGAACTCAGCAGGCCAGACAGCATCTATGGGAGGAGGTAGTGACGACGTTTCGGCCCAAAACGTCGTCACTACCTCCTCCCATAGATGCTGTCTGGCCTGCTGAGTTCTGCCAGCATTTTGTGTTTGTATTTATGAACAAAGCGGATGTGCTTAGAGCGTGGATCAGTACTCAGAGCTATGATGTTGTGGCCATTACAGAGACTTGGATGGTTTAGGGGCAGGAACGGTTACTTAAAGTGCCAGGCTTTAGATGTTTCAGAAAGGACAGGGAGGGAGGCAAAAGAGGTGGGGGCATGGCATTGCTGATCAGAGATAGCGTTACGACTGCAGAAAAGGAGGAAGTCATGGAGGGATTGTCTACTGAATCTCTCTGGATGGAGGTTAGAAACAGGAAGGGGTCAATAACTCTACTGTTTTGTTATAGACCACATAATAGAAACAGGGACATCGAGGAGCAGATAGGGAAACAGATTCTATAAAGGTGTAATAATAACAGGGTTGTCATGGTGGGAGATTTTAATTTCCCAAATACTGATTGGCATCTCCCTAGAGAGAGGGGTTTAGATGGGGTGGAGTTTGTTAGGTGTGTTCAGACACAATATGTAGATAAGCCTACAAGAGGAGAGGCTGTACTTGCTCTAGTATTCGGAAATGAACCTGGTCAGGTGTCAGGTCTCTCAATGGGAGAGCATTTTGGAGATAGTGATCACAATTTTATCCCCTTTACCATAGCATTGGTGAAGGATAGGAACAGACAAGTTAGGAAAGCATTTAACTGGAGTTAAGGGGAAATATGAAGCTATCAGGCAGGAACTTGGAAGCATAAATTGGGAACAGATGTTCTCAGGGAAATGTACGGCAGAAATGTGGCAAATGTTCAGGGGATATTTGCGAGGGATTCTGCATAAGTACCTTCCAATGAGACAGGGAAATGACGGTAGGGTATGGGAACCCTGGTGTACAAAGGCTGTTGAAAATCTAGTCAAGAAGAAAAGGAAAGCTTACAAAATGTTCAAAAAACTAGGTAATGACAGAGATCTAGAAGATTATAAGGCTAGCAGAAAGGAGCTTAAGAATGAAATTAGGAAAGCCAGAAGGGGCCATGAGAAGGCCTTGCTGAGTAGGATTAAGGAAAACCCCAAGGCATTCTACAAGAATGTGAAGAGCAAGAGGATAAGACATGAGACAATAGGACCAATCAAGTAAGTACATATGACATTGGAAAACTGTGTATGGAAATGGAGGAAATAGCAGAGATATTTAATGAATTCTTTGCTTCAGTATTCACTAAGGAAAGGGACCTTGGTGACTGTCGGGATGACTTACAGAGGATTGAAAAGCTTGAGCATATTGACATTAAGAAAGAGGATGTGCTGGAGCTTTTGGAAAGTGTCAATAGACAATAGACAATAGGTGCAGGAGTAGGCCATTCAGCCCTTCTAGCCAACACCGCCATTCACTGTGATCATGGCTGATCATACACAATCAGTACCCCATTCCTGCCCTCTCCCCATATCCCTTGACCCTGCTATCTATAAGAGCGCTATCTAACTCTCTCTTGAAAGCATCCAGAAACTTGGCCTCCACTGCCTTCTGGGGCAGAGCATTCCACATATCCACCACTCTCTGGGTGGACTACTCTCAAGTTGGATAAGTCTCCAGGACCAGATGAGGTGTACCCCAGGCTACTTGGGAGGCAAGGGAGGAGATTGCTGAGCCTCTGGCAATGATCTTTGCATCATCAATGGGGACAGGGGAAGGCTCCGGAGGACTGGAGGGTTGCAGATATTGTTCCCTTATTCAAGAAAGGGAGTAGAGATTGCTCAAGAAGTTATAGACCAGTGAGTCTTACTTCCGTGGTTGGTAAGTTGATGGAAAAGATCCTGAGATGCAGGATTTATGAACATTTGGAGAGGCATAATATGATTAGGAGTAGTCAGCATGGCTTTGTCGAGGGCAGGTCATGCCTTACAAGCCTGATTGAATTTTTTGAAAATGTGACTACACACATTGATGAAGGTAGAGCAGTAGATATCGTGTATATGGATTTCAGCAAGGCATTTGATAAGGTTCCCCATCGAAGGCTTACTGAGAAAGTAAGGAGGCATGGGATCCAAGACACCTTGCTTTGCAGATCCAGAACTGGCTTGCTCACAGAAGGCAGAGTGGTTGTAGATGGGTCATATTCTGCATGGAGGTCAGTGACCAGTGGTGTGCCTCAGAGATCTGTTCTGGGACCCCTTCTCTTTGAGATTTTTATAAATGACCTGGATGAGGAAGTGGAGGGATGGGTTAATAAATTTGTTAATGACACAAAGGTTGGGGTTGTTGTGGATAGCGTGGAGGTCTGTCAGAGTTTACAGCGGGACATGGATAGGATGCAAAACTGGGCTGAGCGTTCAACCCAGATAAGTGTGAGGTGGTTCATTTTGGTAGGTCAAATATGATGGCAGAATATAGTATTAATGGTAAGACTCTTGGCAGTTTGGAGGATCAGATGGATCTTGGGGTCCGAGTCCATAGGACACTCAAAGCTGCCGCGCAGGTTGACTCTGTGGATAAGAAGGCATACAGTGCATTGGCCTTCATGAATCATGGGATTGAGTTCAAGAGTCGAGAGATAAGGTTACAGCTTTATAGAACCCTGGTCAGACCCCACTTTGAGTACTGTGCTCGTTTCTGGTCACCTCACTACAGGAAGAATGTGGAAACCATAAAAAGGGTGCAGAGGTGATTTATAAGGAAGTGCCCTGGATTGGGGAGCATGCCTTATGAGAATATGTTGAGTGAACTCGGCCTTTTCTCCTTGGAGTGGCAGAGGATGGAAGGTGACCTGATAGAGGTGTACAAGATGATGAGGCATTGATCGTGTGGATAATCAGAGGCTTTTTCCCAGGGCTGAAATGGGTACCACAAGAGGACACAGGTTTAAGGTGCTGGGGAGTAGGCACACGGGAGATGTCAGGGGTAAGTTTTTTACACAGAGAGTGATGAGTGTGTGGAATGGGCTGCCGGCAATGGTGGTGGAGGCGGAAATGATAGGGTCTTTTAAGAGACTCCTGGATAGGTACATGGAGCCTAGAAAAATAGATGGTTATGGGTAACCCTAGGTAATTTCTAAAGTAAGTATATGTTCGGCACAGCATCATGGGCTGACAGGCCTGGATTGTGCTGTCGGTTTTCTATGTTTCTATGTATTATCTAAGGAGATAAGTGGAGTGAAACATCAAGGTAAAGAAACATAGAAAAAAGATAAAAACATGGGAGTAGGGGCACCAGAGATTTCTAAGTTCAAATTCTTGTAAAGTTGTACATCCACAGGAGTGGGGAAAGAGCAGAAGAAAAGAATTTTAGCCACAAGACCATAAGACATAGGAGCAGTGCTATGCCACTTAGCCCATCACCTGATTTATTATCCCTCTCAACCCCATTCTCCTGCCTTCTCTCCATAACCTTTAATTCCCTTACCATTCAAGAATCTATCAATCTCTGCCTTAAGTACACAAAATGACTTGGCCTCCAGCACCCTCTGTGGTAATGAATTCCACAGGGTCACTACCTTCTGACTAAAGAAATTCTTTCTCATCTCAGTCTAAAGAGATGTCCCTTTATTCCGAGGCAACATAAAATAAATGTATTTTTATTTTCAGCTTTATGTAAAACATTTTTGGTATCTTTGGTTCAGCTTTAAGCTGCTCCCACTCTGCTATTGTTTTGCTTACCTGCTGCTAAAAATGTCCACCCATCCGATGAAAGAAACATGCTTCTCGGTGAGATCGATATCGAGTCCGCCTCCCTTCCTACAAACAGAACACAGGCACAATGGAACTTTCCCCTGGATTTACATTAGTCCCTTTGCATTCTACAGAATATTCTAAACTGATTCTGGCTTCTGCCCCCTTCCTTTCCAGACCTAATGAAGGGACTCGGCCTGAAACATCGACTATTAATTCCCTTCCATATTTACTGCCTGGCCTGCTGAGTTCCTCCAGCATTTCGTGTGTATTAATCTTAAATTTGCACTTTAAGCATTGCTTGCTTGACAACTTTCAGCCTGCTCTCTGATCAGAAGGGTTAATCTGGCATTCACTTTATAGTTTCTGTGTTTTCAGGATGCCCCACCCCCACCGTGCCTCAGAGTCGATGGATTAACAGATCACAGAACGCTCATGGTACAACAAGCAAACATGGCAGACTATTCTGTATCTTTGAAAAGGGTCATTTATTCAATTGATGTCATGAAGAGCGCATTTACTCACCAATAGGTTTGATAGCATCCGATAGCTCCATGTCTGTACTCACTGAAGTTTAGAAGAATGAAAGGGGATCTCATTGAAACCTACCAAATCTTGAAAGGCCTAGATAGAGTGGGTGTGGAGAGGATGTTTCCTAAAGTGGGGGAGTCTAAGGTCATAGGGCACAGCCTCAGAATAGAAGAATGTCACTTTAGGAAGGACATAAGGAGGAATTTCTTTAGCCAGAGGGTAGTGAATCTGTGGAATTCATTCCTTAGATGGGATTAGAATGGATGGGTATTTGATAGTCAGCATGTTCATGATGGGCCAAAGAGCCTGTTTCTGTGCTGTATGACTGTGAAACTCCATGAGCTTTTTGTGGATGCACAGCTTGGCCCTAATTGCAGCACATTGCCCGAGAATATAGACAATAGACAGTAGGTGCAGGAGTAGGCCATTCGGCCCTTCTAGCCCACACCACCATTCACTGTGATCATGGCTGATCATACACAATCAGTACCCTGTTCCTGCCCTCTCCCCATATCCCTTGACCCTGCTATCTATAAGAGCTCTATCTAACTCTCTCTTGAATGCATCCAGAGACTTGGCCTCCACTGCCTTCTGGGGCAGAGCATTCCACATATCCACCACTCTCTGGGTGAAAAAGTTTTTCCGCATCTCTGTTCTAAATGGCCTACCCCTTATTCTTAAACTGTGGCCTCTAGTTCTGGACTCACCCATCAGCGGGAACATGTTTCCTGCCTCCAGCACGTCCAATCCCTTAATAATCTTATATGTTTCAATCAGATCCCCTCTCATCCTTCTAAATTCCAGTGTATACAAGCCCAGTCACTCCAATCTTTCAACATATGACAGTCCCGCCATTCCGGGAATTAACCTTGTGAACCTGTGCTGCACTCCCTCAATAGCAAGAATGTCCTTCCTCAAATTTGGAGACCAAAACTGCACACAATATTCCAGGTGGGGTCTCACCAGGGCCCTGTACAGCTGCAGAAGGACCTCTTTACTCCTATACTCAATTCCTCTTGTTATAAATGCCAGCATGCCATTAGCTTTCTTCACTGCCTGCTGTACCTGCATGCTTGCTTTCATTGACTGATATACAAGAACACCTAGATCTCGTTGTACTTCCCCTTTTCCTAACTTGACTCCATTTAGATAGTAATCTGCCTTCCTGTTCTTGCCACCAAAGTGGATAACCTCACATTTATCCACATTAAACTGCATCTGCCATACATTTGCCCACTCACCCAACCTGTCCAAGTCACCCTGCATTCTCGTAACATCCTCCTAACATTTCACACTGCCACCCAGCTTTGTGTCATCAGCAAATTTGCTAATGTTACTTTTAATCCCTTCATCTAAATCATTAATGTATATTGTAAACAGCTGCGGTCCCAGCACCGAACCTTGCGGTACCCCACTGGTCACAGCCTACCATTCCGAAAGGGACCCGTTAATCGCTACTCTTTGTTTCCTGTCAGCCAGCCAATTTTCAATCCATGTCAGTACTTTGCCCCCAATACCATGTGCCCTAATTTTGCCCACTAATCTCCTATGTGGGACTTTATCAAAAGCTTTCTGGAAGTCCAGGTACACTACATCCACTGGATCTCCCTTGTCCATTTTCATAGTTACATCCTCAAAAAACTCCAGAAGATTAGTCAAGCATGATTTTCCCTTCATAAATCCATGCTGACTCGGACTGATCCTTCTACTGCTATCCAAATGTGTCATAATTTCCTCTTTTATAATTGACTCCAGCATCTTTCCCACCACTGACATCAGGCTAACCGGTCTATAATTCCCTGTTTTCTCTCTCCCTCCTTTCTTGAAAAGTGGGACAACATTAGCCACCCTCCAATCAGCAGAAACTGTTCCTGAATCTATAGAACATTGAAAAATGATTACCAATGCGTCCACGATTTCTAGAGCCACTTTAAGTACCCTGGGATGCAGACCATCAGGTCCCGGGGACTTATCAGCCTTCAGACTCAACAGTCTATCCAACACCGTTTCTTGCCTAATATAAACTAATATAAATAATATAAATAAGAAAGGACCACACTCAGCTAGAAAAAGGGCAACGCAGCAAGTGCTGGAGGAACTCTGCAAGTCAGGCCTGATGCCAGTGTTGCTCAAGATTTCTAGCATCTGCAGAACCTCTTGCATTTATGTTCAAGAACTAATCTATGTTTTGTCTTTCGTGGCTGTGGACAAGTGGTGCCGTTGTGCTTCTGGAGAGAGGCTGACACACTGAGGAGCATTTGTGAGTGGGCAGGGGGTGTGTAGTGTACAGCAGCCAAGAGGGATGTGATCTGATGGTTGCTGTGTAGGTGAGGGAGTTGTAATAAAGAGTCTGTGACATGCTGTAGTTGTGCTGCTAAGATTTGTTTACTCTTAAAAAATTTCATTTATAATCAATTACAGATTTTTAAAGTTAATTATCTTGAAAATTAAACAGATTATTTCTGTTTGTCACAAGTACATTGAAACATACGTCATTGCAAAATGGATCATTTAACATCAATAACCAACAGTCCGAGGGTGAGCTGGGGGCAACTTACAAGTGTCATCATGCTTCCGGTGCCAACATAGCATACCCACAACTTACTAACCCTAATCCAAATGTCTCTGGAATGTGAAAGGAAACTACAGTACCTGCAGGAAACCCACCCAGTACAGGGAGGACGTAAAAACTTCTTTCAGACAACTGCAGGAATTGAAGCTGGGTTGCTGGTGCTGTAAAGAGTTATGCTAACCGCTACACTGCCCATGGACAGGAAAAGCAGCAGATACCACACTCCTGCTGGTGTTGGGTGTCTTTCCAGCTGTTGCAGTCTGAGCAGGTGTACTTTAAATATCTTCATCACGTTATGAACTTGTCCTCAGATATATTGAAAGTTCTATTTGCATTTCTTTCCATCCAACAAAATTCAGTCATTTCAACCTGTTTCCAGAAAGCAGAATATTAATCGGTATTTCAGCCTTTATGAAGGTTTTCCTGCCAGATGCTTGATGGGAATGTTACAAGATGCACTGGTGTCCAACATAACACTGGCAGACTCTGTCAGTTCTCACTCCCAGCCCCAGCATTCTCTCTTCTCCCTCTTTTCTTCTTCACCACTTGCAAGGCCCAAGGGAGGACCATGACCATCTGAGGAGAGGGATTGGGAGCGAGAATAGACTGAGCCTGCTTCGCCTTTCATCATAATCACAAATGATCTCCACATCCTGAGTCCTGTTGAAGGGTTTTGGCCCAAATCATTGACTGCTTACTCTTTACCATAGATGCTGCCTGGTCTGTCGAGTTCCTCCAGCATTTTGTGAGTGTTGCTTTTGATCTCCACATCTCCTGCAATATCTCCACATTCCTGGATTTCCTTCATATCCCGAAATCTATGTTTGGCTGTACAGTATATTTATAGGCAGATGACAATATAAACTTGAACCTGAATTTGGGGGAGGGGAAACAATGACAAAGCCTCCACAGCCCTCTCCCTTCATATTTTACCACATTCAGTCCAAAACAACCTCAATTATTCTGAGACTACTACCCCCTGCTGCCACCCTCCTTAGCCAGGAGAAACATCCTCTGCATTTTCTCATACTCTCCTTATACAAACCCACCATCCCAGCAGTTGGTTGGTAATTCTCTGCTACACAACCTCGAAAGTAAGGAATCAAAACCGTACACAGTATTCCAGGTGAGGTCCCACAGAGGCTTTATCATTTTCAATAAGACTTCTTTACGCCTTTATTTCAGTCCTCTCCTAATACACACAGTAGCCACTTTACTAGGTACCTCCTGTACCTAAAAAAGTGTCCACTGAGTGTACGTTCATGGTCTTCTGCTGCTGCACCCCATCCACTTCAAGGTTCGACATGTAGTGCCATTCAGTGATGTTCTTCTGCACACCACTGTTATAAAGCATGGTTGGTTGAGTTACTGTCACCTTCCTGTCACCTTGAACCTGTTTGGCCATTCTCCTCTGACCTCTCACATTAACAAGACGTTTTTACCTGCAAAACTATGGCTTGCTGCATGATTTTTGTTTCTCGAACCATTCTCTGCAAACTCTAGAGACTATTGTGCATAAAAATCCCAGGAGATCAGCAGTTTCTG